>NC_041384.1:3177344-3247725 GCF_002162155.2 Triticum dicoccoides | reverse complement strand
ACGCCGCCTCGACGCCGCCTCGACGCTGCCCCTCCGCCTCGACGCGACCCCGCCGCCCGGACGCCGCCCCATCCACACGACCGTCGCCGGAGCCACAGATCCCTCGCTGGCCACCTCCCCCCACTCCAATCAAGAGCTCGAGGTCAGCGTTGCGCTGTCCACTTCTGCTGCTCCTCTCCTCTCTATATTGGGCTTGATTCTTGCTGCTATTGATCCCAAGTTTGATGCATAACAATTGTTGTATGAGTTCTCCAAATGAACAGGAGTACTCCTCTATTTTGATATGAAATCACCATGAAGGTCCACATGCTACTGTTGTCAACATGATAAATAGTTTCAGTTAGTTACCTCTAAAACTATTCCTAATTAACTGAAGAAGAGAAGAGAGGAGGAGTAGTTTATTTCATAGAGTAAACATTAGCACTATTTGACAGTAAAAGGTTTTAGCTAATTTGAATTAACTGAAAGCAGCAGTACATCATTTTTATTGATAGTAAAATGTTCAAAGAAACAGAAATATCAGTACAATAGCTAGATTACACTATCAGTACACTACCAGTAAAATGTTCATTTAGTTTCAGTAAACAAATATTGCCAAGCATGACATGGCCTTTGTGATCTCGTACTCCTGAATTTTCATGTCACTTGTGCTATTAGTAGTTTTTTGACAGTAAAAGGGATGAAGAGGTCGGTGACCTCCAAATTCCAAATTTAGTAAAAGTTTGGGTATTCGAAACTACTAGTCCGAAAAACAGTTTATGTGGTCTGAAACTTTTCCTAATGTGTTTCAGACTTTCAGTAAAAGTTGTTGAATCAAATCAGTTCTTTGATGCTATTATGGATAGATTTAAAATCCACACTAAACCTTGATATGGGAACTATTTGTTTTGATGCTACTGTGCTTTAATACGATATGTTGTTAGTGGAAGACTTTGGAATTTGAAAACCCAAATCAGTTCAGTTTGCCTAGTTCAGCTTCACATAGGTTCCTATTTTCTAGCCTACTGTAATTGTTCCGAACTTTTGATAATCTGTTTCAGACTTTCAGTTAGGAGTTAAGACTAGGAAATAGTATGAACTACTGTTGGATTAAATCAGTACGTGGTTAACAGGCACAACATTGTGCCTGTTGGGTTTATGGACAGATGCTAGAAGGTTGTCTGAAGATAGTTGTTTGCTAGGGGTGGGGAACCATTTCATAAGTAAAAAGTCTATACTGGACCTTGATACGTAAACCAATGGTTTTGATGGTACTTTGGAACTTGAAAATCAAAATCAGTTCAGTCTGCCTAGTTCAGCTTCATATAGAAGATAATGATTCCTGTTTTTTAGTCTACTGTAATTGTTTTTTAGCCCACATCACTTTGCATTGTTTTGAGGTTTTGTACATCAGCTTTCTTTTTTATCTTCTTATTTAAAACTGTAGCAGTACCTGTGACACATAATGCCTAACAGTTTAACTATTTTCTGTTTCTGTCCTCATTTAGTGCTTGGTATGTCTCCTGTTCTGGGTCATGGACTTTGTGCCATGCCCACATTGGTTTTCTGTTTGGCCTCAATTTGGCCTGACAAATGATGGTCTACTAGCTGGTCTACTAGCTGGCAAGATGCTTGGTATATATATGTTGTGTTCAGTTTGGCCAGGAGTTCAGAACTGTTAGGCAAAGGTCATGTCGCCGACCATCGTGTCCTTTTTTACCTTGTCCACCCGAGAGGCCCTTGAGTTTGCTGGAATGTCGATTAACTTCCGTTCCGGCAAATTCGGGTACTCCATATGTCCTATTTTCAGCAAAGGTCATGCTGAAATTTTCCGTGAATTTTAGCATGACTTTGCTAAAAATAGGACATATGGGGTACTTGTGACTAATGCATGGGCTGAGGTATCTTAGTAGTTAATTAAGTAGGATCGAATGCCCCGGCGTACTTGTGACTAATGCATGGGCTGAGGTATCTTAGTAGTTAATTAAGTAGGATCGAATGCCCCGGCGTACTTGTGACTAATGCATGGCTTTTAGGGTGCCTCGGTGTCGATAAAAACCGAAATGATGAAAGCTTAGGCTTTTAGGGTGCCTCGGCGTCGAAAAACCCTCAATGATAAAAGCTTAGCTTTTAGGATGCCTCGGTGTCGACAAACCCTAAATGATGAGACCATGATCTTGTTCCTTGACAATAACCAACTTTTTGACCAAACTTTGTTCCTATTTATAGAGAAACATGGCCAACAACGATGAGGCCGGGGGTTCGGGCGGCAAGAAATTCTGGGAGCTGTCCCAGGAGATGGAGGAACAACCTCACTTGTATGAGGACGCCGCCTTCCCCACCGATCCTGAGACCACTGATGGTACCGCCGAGGATGACCCCACTGATGCCACCACTGATGGTGCCGCCGAGGATGCCACCACTGATGATGGCGGCGCACGCACAGATGGCCGCCAACCGAAGAGGCAACGGAAGGACCGGCGCCCGACCGTGCTCCGCACCCTCAAGGAGGAAGTTACTGAAGTGGACTCCAACGGGAATCCAACGGCGCCCGAACGAATAGTCAAGGGGTACTCGCTTCAGCTCGGGTGCATTCTCCGGAGCACCGTCTCGATCAACACCGAGAACCTCAGGCATCCTGACCGAGGGAATTTGCGCAACCTCCACTTCACGAAGCTGCACGAACGATACAAGTTCCCCGCTGAATTTGAAAACACAAGCCTCAAAGGGAATAAAGTGAATAATGCTGCCCTCACGAAGATGAGCACGGCCCTGTCTACTTGGAAAAGCAATGTGAAGAGAATGATCGAGAAAGGTGAGAGTTATGAGAAGATCAAGGAGAAAAATCCTTCGATCACCGAAGATGACTACAATGACTTCAAGATCAATTGCTCGAGCACCGCAAGCTCCGAATCAAGTAAGTGGGGGAAAGAAATGCGGGAGCTGAACTTAGGGGAACACACACTCGGTCCCGGCGGTAACAGAGTGGCGGAGCCTATATGGGACAAGGAGGAGGCGGACCGTGCCGAGCAAGGCCTACCGCCCCTCTTCGATAAATACGGTGACAAGCAGACCAGGAACTTTGTCAGGGCCCGGTACAAGAAGGACCCGAAAACAAAGGAGCTTACCACGGATCCGAAGACCAGGGCGCTTGAGCTTGTTCTGGTAAGGAATACACCCCCGCGTAATTAGCTCCATATGGTTGCATTCTAATTAATGAAGCCAAATTTCTAAATGGTTCACATTCCTTCCGCAGGCGACTGAAAGCAGTAGCGCGGGGTCGACTAAGAGCAACCCTTGGGACACCACTCTAAATAGGGCGTTGAATGTAATGAAGAACAAGGATAAGCTCAGTAAGCCGACGTCAGCTGGTCGTGTGGCCGGCAAAGGCTTGTCGACAAAATGGTCGTCATACTATAACACTGGTGGGCGAAAGGAGAAAAAGACCAGCTCGGAAAGCCAGGCGCGCGAGGTTTAAGAACTCAGGGCACAGGTGGCGCGGATTCCGGAGATTGTCCAAGAGCAAGTGCAACAATAACTCGGAGCGACGATCACCGCCATTATGCCTACCTTGATCCAGGGGATTAGTGCGTGGATTGCGGGCTGCCAACAGGGGCCGCCCCCGATTCCTAGCTTCATGGCCAGCAACTCGCAGAACGCGATGGCGGGGCCATTGGTGTCTCCGGCGGAGGCGGCATTGGTGTCTCCGACGCCGGCATGGGAGCTTAATGCACCTGGGTGTACGTCGGCCGGAACCTCTGCAGCAAGCGGCCCCTCCGTCAACTGCACGCCCGCCGTTGGCGGTGCCTCGACATTAGCCGAGCTCGACGACATCATCACGGTAACTAATTAAGCCTCTCTCGGCCGAGGACTTCATCTCCTTGCCTTTGACTGGGCATCCCGGACGCCCTACATGTTTTCGCAGGGCGCCGCTGACGTTCCGTGCACTCTCCTGCACTTCGTGAACAACGAGTTGGTCGATGTCGCCAAGGGCAAAATCGTTCAACCGGGCAACCCCTTGTTCCACGGTACCCAGATGCCACCCAACTTGTTTAGGGTTCAACTGGTTCGGGTGCTGCCAGGCTGCAACGAGTTGTTACCTCTGATTCGATCCGTCGGGGCCGACGATGATGACGTGATGACCCTCAGCGCCTGCCTGAGCTGGCCCCTGCTTTGGCCGAAGAGCCAGATTCGTTTGGGGGCGGGGGACACCACCCCAAAGACAACACCGCCAGTCGTGCCGGCGCCAAGTCGGTCCCATGGCAAGACCGCCGCAATGGTGCCGGACATCCCTATGCCACTGGATCCAAACATGCATATGGCACAGGATCAGAACGACGACGATGATGATACATTTGCCAACGTCGATCAGTACTTTGCCGATCATGGGTACGGTGGCGACTTCATGGGGCCTCCTTCTCAAGAACCCAACCCAACAAAAGACGTGCGCGATCTAGCTGGTACCGCGGAGAAGCCAAGTTGCAACAGGCGTCGTCTGCAGTTCAGCTCTCAGGAGACGCCTCCAGCTGCCGACTTCACCGAGCCTCAGATAGGCGAGGTGCGAAATATGATCAGCCCCAACACACTCAAGAAGGCGGTCTGTGAGCAGAACTCGGTCCCATTACAGGAGAAGAAGAAGGCACGCAAAAGAAAGACTAACAAGGGTGCGGGCCAGCCGGCACCGAGTACGATCCGTGCTCAGGACGGGCCACCTTCACCTGAGGATATCTCGAGGAGGGTGCATGTGGCGGGTAGGCCGACGCTACCGAGAAATATGCTCGATGCTGCAACCGGTGCTATGCGGGTCTGCATGACAGTGTTCTTTCTTTGGAGAAGCGGCGTCTCGGAGAGAAGGATGTGGCATACCCGGTTTTCGCGGCCAAGGTGCTAGAGGGCAAGGCTTTGTGGATAACTCCATCGGGGGTACGATCGTCCTGCGGTTTGATGACATCCACGCTATGTTGAACCTTCATCCGCTGCACTACACCTTTGTTCGGCTATTTTCGCTGAGTATGGAGATGCGGATCATTCGCGACAAGACCCCGGACATCGTGATAGTCGACCCCTTCTACATGCGTGCCAAGATCTTGGGCAGCGCTGGGGACCGGCAAGTCGCGAGTTCTTACCTCGAAGGCGTCATTCTGGCAAACCAAGATAAGGATAATTTCCTCGTGCCTTACTTTCCCGAGTAAGTCCTCCCCTCAACCGCCCCGTAACATATGAATTCTTAAATTTCGATCGTTTTTCTTTTAACATTCCGTGTTTTCTGCAGTGACACATGTTGCACGCTCATCCTCCTAAGCCCCAAATATTCCATGGCCACGTATTTCGACCCGGACCGTCAGTCGAACGTAGACTACACAAATGTCAAGAAGGTTCTTGATGATGTTCTCCCCGGCTACGTCAAATCTGGAGGCACCTTCACCAGGCCTATTCGTAAGTACGGCAAGCACATGTTGTCCCACAATACGACGTTCTGCCGCGTCAAGCAGCCGCCTGGCGGTCAGAAGGGTGCCTACAACGCCATCCATCACATGCGGGAGATCGTACGGGACCATCATCAACTTCTGCTACCGAGTAGACTCAAAGATTGGGCCACGAGCGTGTCGGCAATCCAGGACGCGGACATCAGACAAGAATTCTTTCGCATCCAGTCGGAGTTTGCGGAAATCATCCATCAAGATGTCCTTCGTACCGCAGAGCAGTTCTACCTCAGAAATCAACCGTCCAACAGTGACATCGACACAATCCTACTAATGCAGGCTGACAACGCCCGTTCTTTCATGACTCCCACGATAGACGGCGGCTTCATCCATGCTCCATTCCCTTGAGTCTCATGTTGTAATTAAACTTTAATGAACTTGGAGTATGTCTCTTTGGTTTCGAGAGTCGTTCAACTTAAGATGTAATCGATGCTATTAATGTCTTGCTTTTCTCTTCCGATCGTTCTGTTGCATACTTATATATTGCTTATGTATTGTCTGTGAATTGGTACTAACGTTTCGTTTATCTACTGCATAGCGATGCCGTGGTATGTCGTGTACAAGGGTAAGGTTCCTGGAGTCTACGACGACTGGGAGGAGTGTCGGAGACAGGTTCACCGATTCAGCGGTAACAGTTACAAAGGGTACGCCACTAGGGCCGAGGCCAAATCTAGATACGCCCGCTATCTAGTGGGAGAGGGGAGGGAGCGTTGGAGGAACCGGATGAAGACGAGTTTCATCGTGATGATGCTCATCGTGATGACCACGGCTCTCTTCTATGTAATATAATGTTCTATCTTTGTTCGGTCTTTTCAATTCGGAGACTAATATGATGACTTGTATTCGGAGACTAAAATGATGAATTGTATTCAGAGACTAATCTTCTATTGTATTGAATGAATCTGTTGTTGATGTGTGCTGTCTATATTTTGTCCAATTATACATTTTGTAACCTGTGCAAAAAACAGAAAATTAAAAAATTAGAAAAACCTAATATTCATACTAATGGCGCATCACATCATAGTGCGCCATTAGTATGCCAAAGGATACTAATGGCGCATCATTAAAGAGTGCGCCATTAGTATGCCGAAGTTACTAATGGCGCATCTTGCTGTCGTGCGCCATTAGTATGCCAAAGCACCTGGGTATACATGGCCCCCTGGGAGGCATACTAATGGCGCACTGTTGTATATACTAATGGCGCATCTGGGGTGCGCCATTAGTATACCAGATACTAATGGCGCACCTATGGTGCGCCATTAGTAAAATATACTAATGGCGTGCTACTAATGGCGCACCACTAATGCGCCATTAATGGCCAAATTAGGTGCGCCATTAGTAGGCCTTTTCCTAGTAGTAAATGCAAGAGCTAATCTAGCAATGAGAGATGAAAGGACAAAGTTGCTAACCTTTGTGATCATTTGAATGGATGGGGGCCTGCAAATCTTGACAAATTTGGGGCAAATTTTGTGATGAACTCAAGATGAAGAAGGAAAGAACAGAGGAGAGGGAGAGGGGAAAGGGGGAAGAACATAGTGCTGGTGGACGAAGGGTTTATATAGGACGACCTTTAGTACCGGTTCGTGCCACGAACCGGTACTAAAGATGTTGGAGGGGCCCCACTCTGACAACATCCTGCCACCACTTTCATTAGTACCGGTTTGTGGCACGAACCGGTGCTAAAGGTTTTCCATGAACTGGTACTAAAGAGCTCCTCCCGCCTAGCCGTTGGAACCGGCACTAATGGACACATTAGTGCCGGTTCTGTTACAAACCGGGACTAATGTGTCTCACATTTGACCCTTTTTCTACTAGTGTTATAATAAGAGTGCAGACGCTCCTCCATCCGGTTCCTAGTACTAGTATAGTACGTACCTTTATGGACTATAGTAGTAGTACTACTCCTAGTAAACTTTGCGCTTGGTTGTTCGGGAAGTCGAACAATAATAGCACTAGTAGTATAGTGTATGCTTCTGGCAATCTGACACCGAATTAACTGTTGCACATCCACCGCCTGAGCGAGGGAGAGCTTGCATTAGTCAAAAGTTTCTCCTTGTCCTGCGTGCAAGCTTCTCCCGTCCTGCAACCTTCTCCTCATTCGACAAGTTGACAGGACATAGCAAAGTAATGCTAGTCCATGCTGCCTCCTCTCCGATTAATATGGCTTAATTTCAAACGAGATAAATACACTGTCTGTCACTGTATATTTGTAAAAATACGGTCAGTGGACTTCATAATACGCTCATTTTGCTCAATATATATATTTTCCGGTGTTCATACGGTCACTAGCTCACCTTGACTGAGTATGTGTGTGCATGCACGTGTAGGTTGAGCACTTGAGCGTGACCGTGTGTGTTCCGTCGTCTGCTCGGACATGGATGCATTAGGGTGTCGCGCGCGTTTTTACGTCCATGTGTACGTGTGACTGTTGCATACACATAGGGGGAGTACGTGTAGGGGCCACTAAGGAGCAGTCAAATCACACATTAAGTTAGTCGGAAGAAGCAACCATCATTTCACTCTTGAATGACACGTACGCAATATAAAATGGTTGATATGGAGAGAAAAAAAACCACTATATATACACTAGCAAGAGCCTAAGCTACAAGCCTGCTTGCTTAGGTTGCTCTCTTCACAAGCATAGAACGACGGTCCTGATCCCGCAACTGGGGGAAGGGAACAATGTTCTGTGTAGACGCGGTCGACATTGACGAGGGAGAAAACCCACAGTTGGTGCGTCCCAATCGGGGGTCACCGCGGTATGGGCCGATGCCGCGTCCCAACCGCCCTTCTAGCTACAGCCCGACGTCCCAGGTAGTCCATCTTCCTTTTGGAGCCGGCTTGCTCCACTGCCGTAGCTCCATCTCCATGTCGATCTTTCTCTACTTCTACCGGCTTCTACTTGTGATGAGTTTATGTCTCATGAACTAGTGCCAGTACTATTATTCTAATCACACTTCTTCAATATCTTTGCCATTAGGGATGCTCAGGTTGATTTTAGTGGAACTGCACAAAAGCATCGTATGATCCGAGGGTGCCAGCCGTCTTTCCTTCGACAGGTTCTACTTGGCTAGGAAATTAAATCATGTTTAGGGTTTAGGGTTTAAGTCGTAGTGACCCCATTAGTAGTTTTTCTATCGTAAACACTCTCACAACTTTTTTCTTTAGTTGTGAAGTAAATATTGGCTATGTTCTGTGAATCATTGAGATGCATCAGCTTGCGTGTTAGTTTTCCTTTGTATTTGATGGAATGTTCTAACGGGGCAACCTTGGAATAGGAATGAAAATGGAGTGGAAAAGTTTCTGTTTTTCCGGAGAAAAAATGCAAACGGAGAGAAACCAATGTTTCATTTCGTTGGATCGCTCCATTGAGCAAAACCAACGTTTAAATCACGTCTGTCGTGTTCGTGTCTCACCATCCTCCACGGCTCGACCCCACACGGTCGCTCGGCATGCCACTCACCACAAACCGAGTAGTATACCATAACTTTCCTGCCTGCTTGTTGATGGATCGTGCCATGGAGTACTAGCACTACTGGAAGAGATTGACGAGTAGGGGGAGGACAGCTAGCTGTAGTACGGACACCCAAGAACTTTTTACATGCATGTTGTAGCCGGCTATTGCGAGCTTTGAACGCGGAGCAGCCGCGTGCACCCGGAAGCGGCGCGGGCGACGCTCTCTTGGCCGGCGCGCCGCTTCAATGCCGGCGCCAGTGAGAGGTCACGTCCGCTCTAGCAGGGCATGAATGCGGCACTGACCGTTTCGGGCGGGAAGCAGGTGCGGGTGATGAAGAGGGTTCGGGTTGGTCAGGACCGGCCGTGGCAGCGGTCCGGACGTGCGCAAACAAGAGATGATGTACGTTAATATTGCTATGTATATAATTAACAACATAAATAATGTGCTAGTTGGACAAATATGATTGGAGATGGAGATGGAAATGGAATTTTACGTAAACACGGATATGCATGGCTATGTCTATGTGTGTGTGCGTGATGACTCTCGCGACCTGGAAGCGGGGGCGTGTTTTCGATCGAGTTTTCTTTCTTGGTACGTTAGAAAATCAGTTTGTCTAATTGACATCTAGATGTTATTTAAGGATATCACATCTAAGCTCCCACAAGTATATAAGGTAGCAACAAGAAACAAAAAAAAACTAGGAAAAGACCACAAACAGAGTGGACATCAACTTATATGTGACATAACTATGTCACATCTAGATGTGTCCTAGACAAACCCTTAAAAAATTTTCTGCCAGTTTTTGTTTCTTTTTTCCGGGAACACACGTATTCTCTTTAAAACTACTGCTATGGAGAGATTTTTTTACTCCATTATAGCCTCTTGTTTGATAGAGTTTCTCGCGTCTCGCTCTCTCACCCTCTCCATATCAAAACAAGATGACAGTGTCCACTCTATCTGTCTCCTCACCGGTGGTCACAGATCCGTCCGAATCCCGTCCGCTGCGGGAGGTGAGGAGGTGCAGCTTTGATGTTGTCGCCGTCGGCGACAGAGGAAGCCGATGCGCACCGTCCTCTCGGAGCCGGCACTGGCGCTGACGAAGATCCTCCGCGCCCTTCTTCGCTGCCATCGTGTGGGCAGATCCCGCCCGCCCGCCTGAACGACATCTCGCCCACCTGAGGTATAACTTCTTGTACTTGTCCAGCTCCCCAGGTCGCTGCGTGTGGGTTTTCTTCTATGCGACTACTCCCCAGCTCCCCATGCATAGTAGCTAGGGTTCGTCGGCTGGTCCAACATCACCTACTAGTACTACTACTACTATTATAGAGGAAATGCCACTCAAAAAGTTGTCCTGATTTATGCCTCGGTGGAGGTATACATGTTGTTTCGACAAAAAGTACATGGTGGTTGTGCGGTCATTGTCCATATGGTGGTAGTACTATCACTGGTAAAATGAAGAAATGCTTTTTTCTCGGGTATCCTGGTTTAGTTCCCATCAAGATAATTATGATGCTTCTGTTTGTTGGTGTACTTTTCATTAATTCTTATTGACAATTGAGATGTCGTTGCTAACCCTTTTTTATATTTTTGGAAATAGCGATGCGTGTCTCCATACCCGAGCATGTCTTCCTCAATTTTAGTGGAACTGCACAAAATTGGATGGCCATTGTTGTTCCACCTCACTATCCTCTGCCACGTGGTTCTTCCTTCCTCGAGCTTGATTACTGAGAAGAAACAGACCACAGTGAGGATTTGTCGAACTTCTTAGGTGCCTCACCCTAACTTGATGCCAAATGGATGATGCATCACCATGATGACCTATCGATGCTCATGGTTGCATCGGCTGGTGAAGCTGATCGATTTTCGACGAAAAACAAGTTGTCTTCCATCAGTAGCTAGTCAAACTTTGTAATACTCCCAAACCTTTCCGATAATTGAAATTAAATTTCTTTATTTGTACACACTCTCACACGTTTCCGATAATTTGGCGCATGTGTGGTTGTTCATAGTGTACCACACGTGAATGACAAGAAGTGCGACCAGGACGCGTGGGCGTGGATCGTTAGTTCATCGAAAGTAGTACTAGTTTTCTTCACTGTACATTAAATAAAGAGTTTTGTTTCGTACTTACATAATTTAAAACGATTGTTATGGAGAGAATAAGAAAACCACTCCACTATATATTAGTCGTATACACGAGAGTACTATATGGACGCAACTTCATTGACTTAGTGCACCTGCCTTTGGATTTATGAAAGTTGGGCCCAAATGTGGCTGGCTCACCTGTCATACAGCTAAAAGCAGGTGCAGTGAAGGCACCAGAGCCCAGTCCGTACTACAGTAGTATATATATAAGCGGGAGCCTCAGCGCTTGTTCGCTAGGGTTTGCACTCTCCACACACTGGCCGCACTACATATATGTTACACGCTGGAGGCTCAGCGTTCATTTGCTAGGGTTTGCTATATTCACAGTCTCTCACCCTCTCTTCACCAGATCTAAACAAGACTGCGTTGGCCTCTTGTCTCTCTCTCCCCCCTCACAGCTGGTGAAGGAGGCGTTTGTATCCCGTCGCACCGGGAAGGGGAGGAGGTGCATCGTTCACTCTATCGCCTTCGGCGAGGGAGGCAATCCACTGCCGGCTGCGCTGTTCTCTTTCACCCAGTGCCTGTGCGGGAGGGCCACCGACCCCTTCTTCCTCGCTGCCGTACGTAGTGTGGGCAGATCCGGCCTCCCTCCGCACGCCTTGCCACATCCCGACGACCCTAAGGTATAAGTTTCTTTGAAACCGTCGTTGCTCTAGCTGCATGTGGATCTTTTTCGATCTGTAGTCGAATCTAGGTCTTGGTTCAAAGAGGAAAGAAGGGTGCAGTGGGCTGGAGCAAGAATCTAGGACGTGGTTCAATGAGGAAAGCAGGGGCAGAAAGTAGTATAGACTGGCTATCCAGCCGCTTTGTAGGTCGAAAAGGGAAAATGGGGTAACCCAGTACACACATCTGTAAGGAACCGATCTCTTTCTTGAAAAGGGAAACAAACTGGGGGTCGGGTAGTTTGTGCATGACTAGATTTGCTACCCTCACATAGGAAGAAGGTTCAAAGAGAACAAATATGGGACCAGCGCATATATGATGCTTGGCTACATACTCTGCATCACCCATTTATACGTGTGGACGCACATGGTGCTGGCATGTTGCCTGCAGCTATTTTGCTGTTGTTAATCTAAGAATGCCGCCGGAAAATTGAAGCAATGCCACTATTAAAAGTAAATTACATTTTTTAACGAATGTTGTTTCAAGAGAATGTCTCTGTTAATATGAATCAATGCAACCGTTTTAGAAATGCTACTGTCCTACTTTGTTTTCCATCCAAGATAAGTTAGATGCTTCTTTCTGTCACCGTTTGTTTCATCCTCCTTTATCGGTAAGTAATTGTTTCCTTTTTTGCCTCTGTTAAAACAGGGGTATCGATTCAACTTGTTGCTACTGCGACATTTTGCTTCACTACTCGAAACACTTATGTTTTAAGAGTGTTTTGTGCAATTTAACTTGAATGTCGCAGCGGTGACTTCGCTTAATTCTTGTGGAACTGCACAAAAGGAGATCGATATTTGTTTCCAGTCTTCATGGCGAGTTGTTTCAAATCTTGGTCTCAACCACATGATGTGCAGTGTGCTTTGAGATGTTGTGCTTGTTTTGGTACTGTTTTTTCCCATCAAGTAGTGAACAAAAATGGGACCAACCCAGACATGATGCTTGTTGCTTTGTTACAACAAATTCAGCATCACCCCCTTTATAAGCCAGTAGTTGATGCCACTCTCAGAATTAACTACTGATCTGTTTTAAGAGAATTTCTCTGTTAATATGAATCAATGCAACCATTTTAGAAATGCTACTGTCCTATACTTTGTTTTCCATCAACATAAGGTAGATGCTTCTTTTTGTGGCCGCATGTTTCATCCTCCTTTATTGGCCAGTAATTTTTTTCTTTTTTGCCTCTTAAAACAGGGATATCTATTCAACTTGTTGCTATAGAAAACTTAAATGTCACACTGGCAACTTTACTTGATTTCAGTGCAACTGCACAAAACTTGATTGGATTTCCTATTCGTGTTGGTAGATTCATATTTTATCTTGGTCGTCTCATGAAAAGTTAGTACAGGCCTTCATCCACATGATTGTGCAGTGTGCTTTGAGATGTTGTGCTACTTGTATTGGTACTGTTTTAAATAAATGATGAATTGAAGCTATTGTATTGCTGTCTTTTCCCATTAAGTAGTGAACAAAAATGGGACCAACCCAGACATGATGCTTGTTGATGTCTACTACACAACCTTCTTGTTGTAGACATTGTTGGGCCTGCAAGTGCACAGGTTTGTAGGACAGAAGCAAATTTCCCTCAAGTGGATGACCTAAGGATTATCAATCCGTGGGAGGCGTAGGATAAAGATGGTCTCTCTCAAGCAACCCTGCAACCAAATAACAAAGAGTCTCTTGTGTCCCCAACACACCCAATACAATGGTAAAGTGTATAGGTGCACTAGTTCGGCAAAGAGATGGTGATACAAGTGCAATATGGATGGTAGATATAGGTTTTTGTAAACTGAAAATATAAAAACAGCAATGTAGCAAGCGGTAAAAGTGAGCGTAAACGGTATTGCAATGATAGGAAACAAGGCCTAGGGTTCATACTTTCACTAGTGCAAGTTCTCTCAACAATAGTAACATAATTGGATCATATAACTATCCCTCAACATGCAACAAAGAGTCACTACAAAGACACTAATAGCGGAGAACAAACGAAGAGATTATGGTAGGGTGCGAAACCACCTCAAAGTTATTCTTTCCAATCAATCCGTTGGGCTATTCCTATAACTGTCACAAACAGCCCTAGAGTTCATACTAGAATAACACCTTAAGACACACATCACCTAGATACTCCAATGTCACCTCAAGTATCTGTGGTTATGATTATACAATATGCCTCACACAATCTTAGATTCATCTATTCAATCCAACACAAAGTACTTCAAAGAGTGCCCAAAGTTTCTACCGGAGAATCATGACGAAAACGTGTGCCAACCCCTATGCATAGGTTCATGGGCGGAACCCGCAAGTTGATCACCAAAACATACATCAAGTGGCACATGATATCCCATTGTCACCACAGATACGCACGGCAAGACATACATCAAGTGTTCTCAAAACTTTAAAGACTCAATCCGATAAGATTACTTCAAGGGGAAAACTCAATCCATTACAAGAGAGAAGAGGGGGAGAAGAAACATAAGATCCAACTATAATAGCAAAGCTCGCGATACATCAAGATCGTGCCAAATCAAGAACACGAGAGAGAGAGAGAGATCAAACACATAGCTAGTGGTACATACCCTCAGCCCCGAGGGTGAACTACTCCCTCCTCGTCATGGAGAGTGCCGGGATGATGAAGATGGCCACCGGTGAGGGTTCCCCCCTCCGGCAGGGTGCCGGAACAGGGTCCCGAGGGGATTTTGGTGGCTACAAAGGCTTGCGGCGGCGGAACTCCCGATCTAATCTCTGTTCTGGAAGTTTTAGGGTACATGGATATATATGGGAGACGGAAATACGTCGGGGAGCCACGGGGGCCCCACGAGGCAGGGGCGCACCACCACCCTCGTGGGCAGCTCCTGTATCTTCTGACGTGCACTCCAAGTTCCCTGGGTCTTATCCGGTGAGAAAATCACGTTCCAAAAAGGATTTTTCTGTTTGGACTCCGTTTGATATTCCTTTTCCTCGAAACACTGAAATAGGCATAAAACAACAAATCTGGGCTGGGCCTCTGGTTAATAAGTTAGTCCCAAAAATAATATAAAAGTGGATAATAAAGCCCAATATTGCCTAAAACAGTAGATAATATAGCATGGAGCAATCAAAAATTATAGATATGTTTCATCCTCCTTTATTAGCCAGTAATTGATTCCTTTTTTTGCCTCTGTTTAAACAGGGATATCTATTCAACTTGTTGCTATTGCGACATTTTTCTTCGCTACGCAAAACAATTTGCTTGATTTTAGTGCAACTGCACAAAACGAGATTGGCTTTCCTATTCGTGTTGGCAGATTCGTATTTTATCGTTGTTGGTCTCATGAAAGGTCAGTACAGGCCTTCATGCACATGATTGTGCAGTGTGCTTTGAGATGTTGTGCTACTTGTATTGGTACTGTTCTAAATAAATGTGGAATTGAAGCTATTGTATTGCTGTCTTTTCCCATTAAGTAATGAACAAAAATGGGACCAACCCAGACATGATGCTTGTTGCTTTGTTACAACAAATTCTGCATCACCCCCTTTATAAGCCAGTAATTGATGCCACTCTCAGAATGAACTACTGAATCTTATTTCAAAACTGCAACACTTGTTAGGGATTGGCGGGATTACCATTTTTGTGGCCGCATGTTTCATCCTCCTTTATTAGCCAGTAATTGATTCCTTTTTTGCCTCTGTTTATATAGGGATATCTATTCAACTTGTTGCTATTGCGACATTTTGCTTAGCTACGCGTAACACTTTGCTTGATTTCAGTGCAACTGCACAAAGCAAGATTGGATTTCTTATTTGTGTTGGCAGATTCATATTTTATCTTGTTCGTCTCATGAAAGGTCAGTACAGGCCTTCATCCACATGATTGTGCAGTGTGCTTTGAGATGTTGTGCTACTTGTATTGGTACTGTTTTAAATAAATGTTGAATTGAAGCTATTGTATTGCTGTCTTTTCCCATTAAGTAGTGAACAAAAATGGGACCAACCCAGACATGATGCTTGTTGCTTTGTTACAACAAACTCTGCATCACCCCCTTTATAAGTAGATGGAAGCACATACTGTTGTTGCGCCCACTCTACCCTGGAACTGTTTATGCTTTTCGTTAATCTAATGCCGCTGGTAAAATTAAGCAATGCCACTCTCAGAATTAATTAACTACTGAATCTTAGTTCAAAACTGCAGCACTTGTTAGGGATTGGCGGGATTACCATTTTTGTGGCCGCATGTTTCATCCTCCTTTATTGGCCAGTAATTGATTCCTTTTTGCCTCTGTTAAAACAGGGATATCTATTCAACTTGTTGCTATTACGACATTTTGCTTCGCTTGATTTTGGTGGAACTGCACAAAATGAGACCGGATTTCCATATATGTGTTGAGATCTCTTTTAGATCCATCTCAGGCGTAGTTTCAAATCTTGGTCTTGAAAGGTCAGTACCTACTTTCCTCAGAATTAACTACTGAACCTTAGTTCAAAACTGCAACACTTGTTAGGGATCGGCGGGAGTACCATTTCTGTTAGGGATCGGCCGGAGTACATGTTTAAGAAATGTATTGTTCAGATAATGGCTCTATTATTATATATTAGTTAATGTGTTTTACAAATGGTACTGTCCTGCTTTGTAGTTCTTTCTACATGTTTAACCAAGGTATTATTAATATAATGTCTCTGTTAAAATGAATCAGTCACATTGTTTTAGGAATGATACTTTTCTGCTTTTTTGTTCTTTATACATCTTGAAACAAGGCATTGTTAAGATAATGTCTCGGTTAATATGAATGAATCACACTGATGGAGAATTTCTACTCTCCTGCTTTGTTTCCCATTAAGATAAGGTAGATCAGTAGATGTTTTTCTTCTGGGAGTACAAGTCATCAACCGTTATTTCTCAGTAATTGTTTCCCTTATACCTTTTGTTGCTTACAGGGATATCAAAATTAAAGCTCGGTTTTATTCCGACTTCGATTTTAGTTCAAGTGCACAAAAGGAGCCAATGTGTCCAAGGCAAACTGCTGCATTACTGGTGAGGGAGTCCTTGATAAGGGGGTATCCGGACAGCCGGACTATAATCTTTGGCCGGACTATTGGACTATTAAGATACAAGACTGAAGACTTCGTCCCATATCCGGATGGGACTCTCCTTGGCGTGGAAGGCAAGCTTGGCAATACGGATATGTAGATCTCCTTCCTTGTAACCGACTCTGTGTAACCCTAGCCCCCTCCGGTGTCTATATAAACCGGAGGGTTTAGTCCGCAGGACACAATAACAACAATCATACCATAGGCTAGCTTGTAGTGTTTAGCCTCTCTGATCTCGTGGTAGATCTACTCTTGTACTACCCATATCATCCATATTAATCAAGCGGGAGTAGGGTTTTACCTCCATCGAGAGGGCCCGAACCTGGGTAAAAATATCATGTCCCTTGTCTCCTGTTACCATCCGCCTAGACGCATAGTTCGTGACCCCCTACCCGAGATCCGCCGGTTTTGACACCGACATTGGTGCTTTCATTGAGAGTTCCTCTGTGTCATCATCATCAGGCTTGATGGCTCTTTCGATCATCGTTAGCGATGCGGTCTAGGGTGAGACTTTTCTCCCCAGACAAGATCTTCGTATTCAGCGGCTTTGCACTGCGGGCCAATTCGCTTGGCCATCTGGGGCAGATTGAAAGCTACGCCCTTGGCCATCAGGTCAGGTTTGGAGGTTTAAACTGCACGGCCGACATCCACGGAGACTTGATCTTCGACGGATTCGAGCCCTTGCAATGTGCGCCGCACTGTCACGATGGGCATGATTTAGCTCTGCCGCCGGACAATGTTCAGGAGATCGCACCTGCAACCACTCTGACCTTCAATTCGGAGCCAACTGCGCCATCCATGGACGGGTGGTTGGACCCCGCCATGAAGGCCGCAGACTCAACGACGATCGAGCCGAACACAAGCCTTCCCCTTCGCAAGGCCCGTGACTCCGCGCTGCCGGACTCCCCTTCGGACTCTGAGCCGCCCGCGCCCCTGCCAATCGAATCCGATTGGGCGCCGATCATGGAGTTCACCGCCACGGATATCTTCCAGCACTCGCCCTTCGGCGACATACTGAATTCACTAAGGTCTCTCTCTTTGTCAGGAGAGTCCTGGCCAGATTACGACCGGCAGGATTGGGATGCGGACGACGAAGAAATTCAACGCCCACCCACCACCCACTTTATAGCCACTATCGATGACTTGACCGACATGCTCGACTTCGACTCCGAAGACATCGACGATAAGGACGACGATGTAGGAGACGAACAGGAACCAGCACTTACAGGGCACTGGACAGCCGCGTCATCGCACGATGTATACATGGTGGACACACCCAAAGAAAACGACAACGAGGAACGAGAGGACGCAGTGAAGGATCGTTCCCTTGAAAAGAAGTCAAAGAGGCGGCGTAAGCGCCGCTCCAAACCCCGCATCGACAGAAACAGTGGTCATACAGACCCAGCCACAGAGCAGGGCGAGCCGGCGGACGACAAACAAGGCAACTTGGATAATCAAGCCGAACAACCCGTCCCCGGCGAAAATAACAGTCTGGATGACCTCACATCGGACAAATTCCTGGAGCAGAAGAACCTCCATAAAAGGCTCGTCGCCACTGCGCGTAGCCTAAAAAAGCAGAAGCGGAAGCTCAAAACTGCGAAAGATGCACTAAGAATCAGATGGAGCAAAGTACTCAACACCGCAGACAAATATGGCGGCAGTAGCCACACAAAGAGCTACCCGAAGCGAAAGCTACTGCCCGAATTTGATGAGGAGGCCTTAGAGCCCCCACAATCAAAAAACAAAGCAGCCATCCGGTCGGATAGACGACCTCACGGCCAACATAGAGCGGCAGACGACGCCGCACACAAGCCAGCACGCGATCCACACGAGGGCCCGCATCAAAAAGATGGTCCAACCAGATCTATCTACGGGCCAAGAAAGCACGCCCTAGCAAGCAATGCAACACAACAAATATCCAAACACCACGGCACACCCAAATACAGGGGTGCCGCACACCCCCTATGTTTCACTGATGAGGTGATGGACCATGAATTTCCAGCGGGATTCAAATCCGTAAACATAGAGGCATATGACGGAACGACAGACCCAGGGGTCTGGATTGAGGATTATATCCTCCATATCCACATGGCTCGAGGAGATGATCTCCACGCCATCAAATACCTACCCCTCAAGCTCAAAGGGCCAGCCAGGCATTGGCTCAAAAGCCTCCCCGAAAACACTATTGGAAGTTGGAAAGAGCTCGAGGACGCCTTTCGGGCAAATTTTCAAGGGACCTATGTCCAACAACTGGATGCTGACGATTTAAGTCATATAACTCAACAGCCCGGAGAGTCAGCCCGAAAACTCCGGAACAGGTTTCTTACTAGAAAGAACCAAATAGTCGACTGTCCGGACGCCGAAGCCTTAGTAGCTTTTAAACATAGCATTCGAGACGAATGGCTCGCCAGACACCTCGGCTAGGAAAAGCCAAGAACAATGACCGCATTAACAAGCCTCATGACCCGCTTTTGCGCAGGCGAGGACAGCTGGTTGGCAAGATGCAGCACCAGCGACCCAAGTACATCCGAAGTCAGGGATGGAAACGGGAAACCACGAGGCAGCAAAGACCAGCGCCGGAATAAGGAAAACAGCCCGAAGAGCACGGCAGTTAACGCCGGATTCAAAATCTCTCGGCGGGGTCAGCAAAAGCTGCCTCTCAAAGACAACAGAGACGAGCTGTCCAGTCTTAATAAAATTCTGGACAAGATATGTCAAATCCACAGCACCCTTGATAAACCTTCAAATCACACCCATAGAGAATGTTGGGTATTCAAACAATCCGGCAAACTCAACGCCGAACACAAGGGGCTGGATACACCAAGTGAAGACGATGACGAACCCCGCAAGCAAAGCACTGGGGGACAGAAGAAATTCCCATCAGAAGTAAAAACAGTAAACGTGCTACACATGACAAAGGGGAGAAGCAAGGTGGCGCCCATAGATATATGTGCCCTAGAGCCTATCACAACGGAGTCCCGCCATTGGTCATCCAAACCGATCACCTTCGACAATCGGGATTACTCCGGAAGTATCCGGCACGCAGGATGGGCTGCCCTGGTGTTAGACCCGATAATTAACGGATACTACTTCACACGAGTCCTGATGGATGGCGGCAGTAGTGTGAACCTGATATATCAGGACACGGTCCGCAAAATGGGGGTAGAACCAACAAAAATTAGCCATAGCAATATTTCCTTTAAAGGAGTAACACCAGGCCGAGGGATTCGTTGTTCGGGCTCCCTCCTACTAGAAGTCATATTCGGCTCTCCCAATAACTTCCGTAGCGAAAAGCTAACATTCTACATTGCTCTGTTTAAAAGTGTCTATCAAGCACTACTGGGACGCGACGCTTTCGCCCTCTTTAATGCAATACCGCACTATGCGTCTCTTACGCTTTAGATGCCCGGTCCACAAGGCATCATTTCAGTAAAGAGAAACATTGAGTGCTCCTTGCGCGCGGAAGACTGTGCGGCTGCTTTGACAGCCACACACTAAACTGCCTCACCAACCTGAGCGCCTAATAGTTCATTGAGGGAGTCCTGGATTAGGGGGTGTTCGGGCACCCGGACTATACCTTCAGCCGGACTCCTGGACTATGAAGATACAAATTGAAGACTTCGTCCCGTGTCCAGATGGGACTTTCCTTGGCGTGGAAGGCAAGCTTGGTGATGCGGATATTCAAGATCTCCTACCATTGTAACCGACTCTGTGTAACCCTAACCCTATCCGGTGTCTATATAAACCGGAGGGTTGTAGTCCGTAGGCAATCAACCACATACACAACAATCATACCATAGGCTAGCTTCTAGGGTTCAGCCTCCTTGATCTCGTGGTAGATCTACTCTTGTACTACCCATATCATCAATATTAATCAAGCAGGAGTAGGGTATTACCTCCATCGAGAGGGCCCGAACCTGGGTAAAAAACATCGTGTCCCTTGTCTCCTGTTACCATCCGGCCTAGACGCACAGTTCGGGACCCCCTACCCGAGATCCGCCGGTTTTGACACCGACATTGGTGCTTTCATTGAGTGTTCCTCTGTGTCGTCGCCTTTAGGCCTGATGGCTCCTTTGATCATCAACAACGATACGGTCCAGGGTGAGTCATTTCTCCCCGGACAGATCTTTGTCTTCGGCGGCTTCGCTCTGCGGGCCAATTCGCTCGGCCACCTTGAGCAGATCGAAAGCTACGCCCTTGGCCATCAGGTCAGGTTTGGAAGCCTAAACTACACGACTGACATCCACGGGGACTTGATCTTCGACGGATTCAAGCCACAGCCAAGCGCGCCGCACTGTCTCGATGGGCATGATATAGCTCTGCCGCTGAATAGCACCTTGGAGGCCGCATACGCATCGGTTTCGACCATTGATTCGGAGCCTGCTGCGCCGATCGAGGATCAGCGGTTGGACGCTGCCTCAGGGGCTGTGATCTCAGAGGCGATCGAGCTGAACTCCAGCCCCGCACTCCGCATGGCCCGTGACTCCGAGGAGCTGGATTCCTCTCCGAACTCCGAGCCCCCCGCGCCCCTGCCGATCGAATCCGATTGGGCGCCGATAATGGAGTTCACCGCCGCAGACATCTTTCAGCATTCACCTTTTGGCGACATCCTGAATTTTCTTAAGTCTCTCTCTTTATCAGGAGAGCCCTGGCCGGACTACGGTCAGCGAGGGTGGGATACGGACGATGAGGAAATTCAAAGCCCACCCACCACCCACTTTGTAGCCACTGTCGACGATCTAACCGACATGCTTGACTTCAGCTCCGAAGACATCAACGGCATGGACGATGATGTAGGAGACGAACAGGAACCAGCACCTATAGGGCGCTGGAAGGCCACCTCGTCATATGACATATATATGGTGGACACTCCAAAAGATGGAGATGGCGATGGAACAGTGGGGGATGACGCCCCCAAGAAACAGCCAAAGCACCGGCGTCAGCGGCGCCGCTCTAAATCCCGCCAAAGCAAAAATGGTGATTCCGGCACGGGAGATAATACTACCCCGATAGCACCGAAGAACACCCACCTTAGTAAGATTCGGCACAGGAAGATGGAGAAGACAGCCCTCATGAGAGAGCGGCAGACCGAGAGGTCGAGGATGATAACTATACGCCTCCCTCCGAAGACGAGGCAAGCCTCGATGATGACGAGTTTGTCATACCATCAGACCCCGCCGAACAAGAGCGTTTTAAACGCAGGCTTTTAGCCACGGCAAGCAGCCTCAAGAAAAAGTAGCAATAGCATAGAGCTGCCCAAGATTTGCTAGCTGACAGATGGACTGAAGTCCCTGCGGCTGAAGAGCATGAACTCAAACGCCCCTCCAAGAGTTACCCGAAGCGCAGGCCGCTACCTCGATAAGAGGAGGAAGCACCTACATCACCAGCGCATGACATGGTAGGCCGGCCACCTCGCGGCCGCGACAGAGAGGCCTCTCGGCCCTCCACCCAAGCCATGCCCCGACGCCGCTCAACTAAGGCACGGGAAAATGCGCCCGACCTACGAGACATACTAGAGGATAAGGCAAGACAAACAAGATCGATCTACGGATCGCGCAGGCGCCCTACGGCATGTGACAATGATCTTCACGCCGGATACAACAAATCCGGCCGGGCCGAACACAACAAACATAGCGCTTCCGAGCTGCGTTGTGATATAGCCCAGTACAGAGGCGCCGCACACCCGCTATGCTTCATGAATGAAGTAATGGATCATAAAATCCCAGAGGGTTTCAAACCCGTAAACATCGAATCATACGATGGCACAACAGATCCGGCGGTATGGATCGAGGATTATCTCCTTCACATCCACATGGCACGTGGCGATGATCTACACGCCATCAAATACCTCCCGCTCAAACTTAAAGGACCGGCCCGGAATTGGCTTAACAGCTTGCCAGCAGACTCAATCGGTTCTTGGGAGGACCTGGAAGCCGCATTCCTCGACAACTTCCAGGGCACTTACATGCGACCGCCGGATGCCGACGACTTAAGCCACATAATTCAGCAGCCAGAGGAATCGGCCAGACAATTCTGGACGCGGTTCTTAACATAGAAAAACCAGATATTCGACTGTCCGGATGCAGAGGCCCTAGCACCCTTCAAGCACAACATCCGCGACGAGTGGCTTGCCCGGCACCTGGGACAGGAAAATCCGAAATCCATGGCAGCCCTCACGACACTCATGACCCGCTTTTGCGCGGGAGAAGACAGCTGGCTAGCTCGCAGTAACAACTTATCAAAGAACCCTGGTAATTCGGATACCAAGGACAAAAGTGGCAGGACACGTCGGAATAAGAAAAAACGCCGCGTTAACAGCGACAGCAATGAAGACACGGCAGTCAATGCCGGATTCAAAGGCTATAAATCCAGTCAGCGGAAAAAGCCATTCAAAAAGAATACTCAGGGCCGGTCCAGTTTGGACCGAATACTCGATCGCTTGTGCCAGATACATGGCACCCCTAAAGGCCAGCCAATCAAACTAACAGGGATTGTTGGGTGTTCAAGCAGGCAGGCAAGTTAAGGGCCGAAAACAGAGACAAGGGGCTGCACAGCGACGACGAGGAGCCCAAGCCGCCGAACAACAATGGACAGAAGGGCTTTCCCCCACAAGTGCGGACGGTGAACATGATATACGCAACCCACATTCCCACGTGGGAGCGGAAGCGTGCGCTACGGGACGTATACGCGATTGAGCCAGTCGCCCCAAAGTTCAACCCATGGTCCTCCTGCCCGATCACTTTTGATCGAAGGGACCATCCCACTAGCATCCGTCATGGCGGCTTCGCCACATTGGTTCTCGACCCAATCATCGATGGATTTCATCTCACAAGAGTCCTCATGGACGGCGGTAGTAGCCTGAACCTGCTTTATCAGGATACAGTGCGGAAGATGGGCATAGATCCCTCAAGGATTAAGCCCACAAGAACGACCTTTAAAGGCGTTATACTAGGTGTAGAAGCCAACTGTACAGGCTCAGTAACACTTGACGTGGTCTTCGGATCCCCGGAAAAATTCCGAAGTGAAGAGTTAATCTTCGATATAGTCCCGTTTCACAGTGGCTATCACGCCCTACTCGGACGAACCACATTCGCAAAGTTCAATGCGGTGCCGCACTACGCATATCTCAAGCTCAAGATGCTAGGACCTCGAGGAGTAATTACGGTCAATGGAAACACTGAACGCTCCCTCCGTACGGAGGAGCATACGGCGGCTCTCGCAGCGGAGGTACAAAGTAGTCTTCTCAGGCAATTCTCCAGTCCGGCCATTAAAAAACCAGACACTGCCAAGCGCGCCCGGAGTAACCCACAGTAGGACCACCTGGCACACTCTGAGCAAGCATAGCAATGCGGCCCCAACCCCAGCTTTCGCGACATAGCAAAACCAGTACCTCGCGTACATAACTACGCCCTTGAAATACAATGGGCACAGGGGAAGTGGCACAATAACGGCATGCCCAAAATACGGCTTAAAACGTACTAGGGGCTGCTGGATTCTTTTTTTAATTTTTTCTTACTTTCAGGACTCCATACTTCGGACGACCTGTTCGGCAATTCGACTGCCACACAAACGATGCAAGATCCAGGGAGGCAGACAAGCTGTCAAGACCCCGACTCGATGTCACATCGATCTAGCCGGTAACACCTCATATCACTTTGCGGCCTCACGCACGGTATCCCCACGGGTGTCGCCTTACCTTTGCCCTGGACCGTTTGCGCCTTTCGGCTCACGTATATGATAGTGTCGCTAGCATCCATATGATAAGGAGCCCGGGCTGACATGACTAGTCGTAAACCCAAAGTGGCACAGACTTACAGGGACAGACATCCATGACCCAGCTTCGAACGTGTCGGTCATCAGCAAGTGGGTCTGGGCTGTAGCACTGGCTAGCAGGACTCCGGTAAACCGGGCTGTAGCGGGCTAACAGGACTCCGGTACTCAATGCGTGACATTTCCCCGAAGGGACAGACACCGGAACGAGGAAGGACACATGCCGGCCAGCCTAAGTGTTCCAGAGCAGTAGCAAGCTACCATGGCTCAGCGGTAACACCAAGAGACATTTCCCGGTAAGAGAGGCTACTAAAGATAAACAACTAGATAGTCAGATCCCACACATACCAAGCATTTCAATCATACACACAATATGCTCGATATGTGCAAATACAACGAAGCATCACAACATGACTCTACGACACAAGTACTTTATTTAAGGCTCAGAGAGCCATACATAACATACACAAAGGTACGGGTCACACGACCCAGCATTCAAGTCATACAGTCATACAAACCAGCAGCGGAAGTAACTTGTCTGAGTACAGACAACTAGAAAGATAAAGGAGGCTTGGAAAGCCTAGCTATACTACGTGGTCCTTCACAAGCTCAGGATCACCACCTGGGCCTTTAGCCTACTCGTTGATGTCAATGTCTACGTAGAACCCATCAGAAGGGGTTGCAGCGTCTTCTGTAAAATGTAAATTATAGCAACATGAGTACAAAGGTACTCAGCAAGACTTACATCAGAACCTACATACATGCATATTATCAAGAAGGGTTGGTGGAGTTATTGCAGCAAGCCAGCTTTGACTCTTGGCTAGGCTAACCTACGAGTCCACTACTCACCACTTCAATACACTACCGGGGATCCACCTCCGTCTCCCTACGGTAGAGCCATCCTCGGCACTCACACTTATCTTGAGGCTTTTAGCAGTTTCCATTTACTTGTCTATGAACTGTATAGGCAACCAAGTAGTCCTTTACCGCGGACGCGGCTATTCGAATAGATCATGATAACCCTGCAGGGGTGTACTTCTTCATACATGTTTCCACCACTTAGCGTCTGCACACGACTTGTGCTCGGCAGACTTCAAGCGAAAGCCGACGTGGGTGTAGACCACGACCTACCTAAACACCTAAGCCTCTAGTCCAGGTTTATCGCCTATCCAGGTTCCATCCGCAGGGAGTCCGGCCGAGGTTTCCCATACGGCCCCGAACGATGTGAACAGGGTTCCCGAGATACCTAACGGGTATTCGGTACACCCGGCCACGTACCTACCGCATCACAGCCCACCCCTACGGTCAGCGCTGTCCACGGCCTCCAGTAGGCTACAAACACTAGAAACTACTTGCAACTCCTGGACAGAGAGCTAGGGTGAATAAGAAGTCGAGCGGGGTCATATTTCAGGGCCCAATGCATGGTAGTAGCTGTATCTTAAATCACACATACAGATCTCAGTGCTTAAGGTCGGCTTCAATGAAACAACCCACCATGTACTCCTACATGGCCTCTCATCGATACCTTTACCAAATCGTGTTCACCACACCACTCTCATTACCGACATAAACATTTCACTCTAGCCCATCACCCAGATGAACTAGACCTGACACGACTCTAAGCATAGCAGGCATAGCAAGGTAGGAACAACACATACATATGGCTCAATCAACTCCTACACATGCTAGTGGGTTTCATCTAGTTACTGTGGCAATGACAGGTCATGCAGAGGAAATGGGTTCAACTACCGTAGCACACAGCAGTTTGAAACGCGTTGTCTTAATGCAGTAAAAGAGAGCAGGAGCGAGAACATGGGATTGTATCAATATGATCAAATGGTTGGTTGCTTGCCTGATGGTTCGATGCACTGATACGGTTCTTCGTTAGGGTAATCACGGTACTCCTCGGAGGCAGAACCTGCCGCAAAGAACAC
Source organism: Triticum dicoccoides (assembly GCF_002162155.2). Lineage (NCBI taxonomy): Eukaryota > Viridiplantae > Streptophyta > Magnoliopsida > Poales > Poaceae > Triticum > Triticum dicoccoides. The sequence goes on along the minus strand of NC_041384.1, from coordinate 3,221,230 downwards.
CGATACACAACCATCACCAAACAATGTGCAACAATATGATGCATGCATGAAACATGGCAATATGAGTGTGTTGGGCTAATGCAACTAAGACCAGAAGGGTTTGAACCAATTTGAATCAAAGATTCAAATTTCAAACTCAAACATGGCCTTTTAAAGTGCTTTTCCTTGTTCTGCATTAAACATCAAGTTAACTTGCTTAGTCATGCATGAAAATAGTACAGATGGATAGATTGGATTTTTCTGATCATTTTTCATATATAATTTGTCTGATTTGGAGTTACAGAATAAAAGTTATGAATTTTTGAAGTTTAAATTATATTCTGGAATTTCCTATATTAGAATAATTCCAGAAAATCAATTATTGCGTCAGCCTGACGTCAGTGTGACGTCAGCAGGTCAACGGAACACGTCAGGGTCAAACCTGACAGTGGGTCCCGCATGTCAGGGTGATTATTTTAATTAAAGTTTAATTAAAACTAAACCTGTTTAATTAACAGGGCTGGGCCCCACCTGTCATTGACTCTGGGGAGTCAACCAGGGCCCACCCGTGGTCAAACCCGGGTCGGCTGCACCGGCGTTTAGCCACCGGCGAGCCCGACGCGGCGGCGGAAGTGATTTTTGCCATTCCGGCAACCAAACGAGCCGCGGAGGGCACCGGAGCGGAGCTGAGGTCGAGCCGCAGCTCTGGGTGGAGTCCGTTGGGGTCGGGGTGGCCGGAGTTGGCGCCGGCGACGACTTTGGCGGCCACCGGGGTTCGGCCAAAGTCGAACTTGTCGCTAGGGGGATCGGTGAGGTGCGGGGAGTGCACGGTTGGGCCTAACGCAGCTTGGTGAGTGCGTTGGACACCGCGGGTTGGCCGGAGGATGGCCGGAAGCACGTCGGCGACGAGATCCGCGGCGGTGCGGGCGTGTGATCCTCGTGCGGTGGCTACATGGCTCGGGAATGAGAGAGGGAGGGTCGGAGGGGTAGTTAGGCTCACAGCGCTCCCGTAGAGGCCACCGGCGGGGTCGGGGACGAGCTGAGGCGGCGACGGCATTGAAGGGGATCTCCGGCGACGGCGAGCTCGGGTGAGGTCGGTGCGGTGGTCTCGGGCCGCTCGAGCACACGGGGCTCGGCTAGCTCGATGAAGTGGACGGCGGCGAAGCTCCTGGACACGGCGGCACGGCGTGGGGTTGACGGAGGGCGTGGCTACGGCGAGGGGGTGGCGGCGATGGCGTCAGCCATGGCGTGGGAGAGCGAGGGAGAGGAGCTGGAGAGGAGAGGGGGTGTCTGGGGGGTTCGGGGGAGAGAGGGAGGCCGGTTCACGGTGTTAGCCGGGCGAGGGAGGCGGCGAGGCGGCGAGCAGGTGCGTGGCACCCATGCGGTGCTCGCCGTCGAGCACCTGCCTGCCTGCCTGGCCGGCAAGCAGCTCGCTGGCGCGGTGCTGGGCTGGGCCGGCAGGTGGGCCGGGTGCTGGGCGACAGGTAAGCCTTTTCCATTTCTTCTGTTTTCTGTTTTTTTAATACTTCTGCAACTTTGTTGAATTAAATAAAATACTTAGGCAACTCCAAAAATCACCAAACTACTCCTAGTCCATAGTTGGATTATTTCCAACACGAAACATTTTAGTTTGGAGTTATTTGAGCATTTAAATATTTTATATAATTTTAAATGCCCAAATTCAAATATTTATGAGTTAATTCAAAAACCCTAAGATGGCCTAGGAAAATGTGCATCACTTTTGGCAGAGGTTCTAAACCAAGACAAAAATGATGGGCATTTTAGAAGGGCATTTCAGGTTCATTGAAAAAGTTTTTAGTAAACCCTAATTGGTTTCAGAGGGGACTGGGGGTTCTGTCATCCCCATTTCAGGTTTCTGATGAAAAAGTAAACATGATGCAACACTCTAATGCATGGCTAACTAGGATGTGACACAAGCCATGCCGCATTATGGAACCCCCAGGTGGTCTCTATTACGAGCAGTATACCTGTTTTGAATACAATTCCGCGGCCTGCCCCTGGCTAGGACATGTTAAATAGTCCAATATCTTTACCTTATAAATACCACTTGTATCGTTCTGCTCTGACAGCAGCCTTTATATAAACAATGCATAGCTTTTGTCTATTTTCTGCATTACTCTCTTTTATATATGTTCATTAATGACATGTTGCACCCATACACTGTGGTACGGCAAGTATGCCAGGGGCTTCAGTACCATTTAATATGGTGTGAGAAGTCCGTACACTTTCACAAGTGCGGCACCCCGAACTTATAGCACTATATGCATCGGCTCCGAATCATGATTTGGGTCAATAATTGGGTTTGCCCGGCTCCTATATTTTGGTGCCTTACGTTCCGCTATATCGGCTAAGGTAGCACTAGGAGAACCACTGTGATTGTGCCCCAGTTGAGCTGGGTTAAGCACCTCAGTGGAGAAAGCTAAAACTGACTGTCATGATTTGTGCCGCTGTTCGAGAGGTTTTTCGAGTCCCTAAAGACTTATGCCGCTTCGAGCGAGGAGCCGGATTTGTCCGGCCAAGGCATGGATACCGCCCCGAACTCGGTCTTCCGAACTAGGGGCTTCGCCAAAATTTAAAATTATAAAGTTCTATGGCTAAGTGAGAGTGTTCAAGCATTATAGTCCGATTGCCTGGTTCGTTGTGCTGAGCGCCTCCCTCGAAGGACCCAACTATGGGAAAAAGAGCGCTTAGGTTTATCCCAAACACCCCAGCACTAGTGGCATGGGGGCAGAAGCCGACGACTGGCCATCTCTCAATTTTTTGATAAATGGCCGCATAGAAAATAATATTTTAAATTCAATAAGCATTGCTTAAGCACCCATGAACAAGTTTTCAACGCACAGGATAAAAACGAGCGAGTTTATTCAAAAATTATATCCTTGGTACATTCATCCGCCACATGGCGGGCACCCGCAAGAACATCCTTGTAATAGTTCTTGGGCTTGCGATGCTCCTTCCCCGGCGGCGGCCCGTCCTTCACAAGCTTCTCACCGTCCAGCTTACCCCAGTGCACCTTTGCACGGGCAAGGGCCCGACGGGCACCTTCAATGCAGATGGAGCACTTGATGACCTCGAGCCTTGGACAGGCCTCCACTAGCCGTCGCACCAGCCCGAAGTAGCTCCCAGGTAGGGCCTCTCCGGACCACAGCCGAACTATGAAGCCCTTCATGGCCTGTTCGGCCGCTTTGTGGAGCTCGACCAGCTGTTTCAGCTGGTCGCTCAAGGGCACAGGGTGTCCAGCCTCAGCATACTGAGACCAGAACACCTTCTCCGTCGAGCTGCCCTCTTCAGCTCGGTAGAATGCGGCGGCGTCGGATACGCTGCGGGGAAGATCTGCGAATGCCCCTAGAGAGCTCCGGATTCAGGTAAGTAACAAGTAGTTTACTTTTATACATCTGCTTTGCATAAAGAATGCCTTACCCGCTGCTATCTTCTTCATATCCTCCAACTCTTGGAGGGCCTTTTGGGCTTCGGCCTTGGCAAACTTGGCAGTCTCAAGGGCCGCCGCGAGCTCGGACGCTTGGGTCTTTGACTCAAGCTCCAAACTCTCATGTTTTTTTCACAAGAGCCTGAAGCTCTTGCTGCACCTCGCCGACCTGAGCCCCAAGTTTCTCTCTCTCGGTGCGCTCCGCGGCCGTTTTCTTTTCGGCCTCGTACAGCGCCTGCTTGAGGGTCGCCACCTCAGTCGTGGCCCCTATAATAAGCAGTGCAATCCTGTTATTTTTTGCAATCACGCCTCTCTATAGGCATTTTTCTATAAGGTATCTCTTACCTTCTTTCTCCTCGAGCTGCCGTTTGGCAAGACCGAGCTCTTTCTCGGTCCGCTCGAGGCCTTGCTTCAGGGCACCCACCTCCGCAGTCAGTGCGGCGGTGGCCAGCAGCGAAGCCTGCATACGTATATTGACTCCTTTTTAGTTAGACTCCTGCGATATTTAATAGATCCTCTATTCGGCTTTTCTTTCCGAACGCCAAAAAGAGAATCAGGGGCTACTGTCTATGCGGTAATATTTTTATATATTTTTACTTACCTCGAAGCCTGTTAGAATGCTAGTGCAAGCTTTTGTCAGTCCGCTCTCGGCGGACTGAACCTTCTGGATCACCGTACTCATAATAGTACAATGCTCCTCGTCGATGGAGGCGCCGTCAAGCACCTCCTGCAGATTGTCCAGCACCTCCGGCTGGACGGAGGCCACCGCCTCAGAATGCTTGCTCCTCTTGGAAGGAGTTCGCCTACCACGGTCCAGAACTATTGATGATTCCGGCGCGGTGTCCGGCACAAAGCCAGACTTGGAGCCCTGGGGGGTCTTGTCCCCTTTACTCCTGGGGTCCGGGAGGTCGCCTTGCGGCTCCTCCAGGACCACCTCCTCCTGCCCCGGAGCTCGTTGCGACGCCACTTCGGCGTCGTCCGCAGTGCGGGGGGAGACAGCGGGCGGAACTGAGTTCACGTCCGATGAATCCAGGGAGCCGCTTGACGACTCGTTGAGTTCGGCCTAGGCGGGCTGCATAATTATGTTCGACATTAGGGAAAGCTGTGCAACAAAGGAACATCATGAGTTATTCTGATATCCGAACTTACGATTTCGCCGGACGCTTGGCCCTGTTTAGCCACTCCTCTTTGCCCTCTTCGGCGTTGGGGGCGTAGTCCGGCGGAGGGGTCTTTCTTTTCCTAGACCCCTCGGCCTCCCCCGTTGGGGCGGCCTTCCTCTTGTCACCTCCCTTCGCTGGGGGGGAGTTTTCTTCTTCCTCCTCCTCGTTTTCACAGGAGGAGGGCGTCTCGGACTCGTCAGATGACGAGTCCGACACCACCACGTTGCGGGCACTCTTTCGAGTCCCCGTGGTCTCCTTCTTCTTGGCCTTCTTCTCCGGCACCACATAAGGCGCCGGAACCAGCAGCTTCGCTAGTAGAGCTGGGGCTGGGTCTTCGGGCGGCGGAGCCGGACAGTTAATCAGTCCGGATATCGCCCACCAAGCCTGTCAAAGGTAAGGGAGTTTAGATCCCACATAGAGTCAAACTATGAAAAAACTTAACATCCTGTAAAAGGTGAAAATAGCTTACCTCGCTAGCGTGACACTGCGAGCTGTATCCGCGGTCCTCGAAAGCGGATGCGGGAGCCTCGGCACCTTTGATTAGCGCCTTCCAGACGTCTTCATACGTCGTGCCAAAGAGCTTGTTAAGGGTTCGGTGCTGTGCCGGGTCGAACTCCCACAAAGTAAAGTCCCGTTGTTAACATGGCAGGATTCGGCGAACGAGCATGACCTGGACTACATTTACGAGCCTGATTGGCTTGTTTACCAGGGACTGGATGCATGTCTTCTGTCCGGTCACCTCTTCCTCATTACCCCACGATAGGCCCGTCTCTTTCCAGGACATGAGCCGCCTGGGGGGTCCGGATCGGAACTCGGGGGCTGCGATCCATTTCGGATCGCGTGGCTCGGTGATGTAAAACCACTCGGCTTGCCACCCCTTTAGGGTCTCTACGAAGGAGCCCTCGAACCACAGGACGTTGGCAATCTTGCCCGCCATGGCGTCTCCGCACTCCACCTGGCTGCCGCGCACCACCTTGGGCTTGATGTTGAAGGTCTTGAGCCATAGGCCGAAATGGGGGCGGACGCGGAGGAAATCCTCGCACACGATGATAAACGCCGAGATGTTGAGGATGAAATTCGGGGCCAGATCGTGGAAATCCAGGCCGTAGTGGAACATGAGCCCCCGGATGAATGGGTGAAGTGGACAACCCAGTCCGCGGAGGAAGTGGGGAAGGAATACTACACTAGTAGAAAAAGGGTCAAACGTGAAGCACATTAGTGCCGATTTGTATTTGAGCCGGTACTAATGGTACCATTAGTGCCGGTTCGAACGGATTTGCATTAATGCCGGTTCGTGTTGAACCTTTAGTACCGGTTCGTGGCACGAACCGGCACTAAAGGGGTGGTGGCAGGCTGGCGTCAGGCCGGGGCCCCACGATCACCTTTAGTACCGGTTCGTGGCACGAACCGGTACTAAAGGTCTAACCTTTAGTACCGGTTCGTGCCACGAACCGGTACTAAAGGGGTCTAACCTATAGTACCGGTTCGTGCCACGAACCGGTACTAAAGGTCCCATTTTCAAACTCTACCCCCCCTGTGGATCGCCTTTTCAGTTTAAAAAAAATAAAAGAAAATGATGGAAATGTCAAAAAAATAAAAGAAAATAAGTTTCTCATGTGATATGTGGTCTAGTTGTTGGGAAAATTTGCAAATGTGAATTTTGACTTTATTTGCAAAATCTCTCTGAAATTTGTAAAAATGGGCATAACTTTTGCATACTAACTCGGATGAAAAAGTTTTTTATATGAAAAATCATCTACCCCGTTAAACGTTTGCAAAATCCTCAAAAACCTAATAGAAAAAAGTTACGGGGCTTTTAAGATCTAGAGTGGAAAAAATTGAAAAATATTCAAACAGTGGGCAAACTGTGGTCAAACAATGGTCAAACTAATTATTCTAGAATATTCGTGTTACTAAATAATTATTTTATTTATTTCAATTTCGGTCAAATCTGGTCAAACTGTGGTCAAACTATGGTCAAACAATGGTCAAACTAATTATTCAAGAAATATTAGTGTTACTAAATAATTATTGTTTTTAAAACAATAGTTTCAAACTCAAACAGTGAAATGTGTCACTTCATGCTCAAGCAAAATTCCTGAAGGTTAATAGGATTGACATCTTACTATTGTCAGGAAAACAACAAGTGCAGGCTCGGAAACGAAGGAGAATAGAACTTGAAAGTTAAGCGTGCTCGGGCTGGAGTAGTGAGAGGGATGGGTGACCGGTCGGGAAGTTAGATGATTTGGAATGAGTGATCCACACTTGAGCAGTTAAGAGAGGTGATTAGAGACTAAATCATCAAATAATTCAGAAAAAATAAAAAAACAAAAAAACAAAAAAAATTCAAAAAAAATTCAAAAAAAAAACCTTTAGTACCAATTGGTAACACCAACCGGTACTAAAGGTCCCCCGTACCAGGGCGCGAGCTCACGCCACGTGGTGGCACTTTAGCGCCGGTTCGTGCCGAACCGGTACTAAAGGGGGGGGGGGCCTTTAGTGCCGAAACCAACCGGCACTAAAGGCCCTTACAAACCGGTACTAATGGTCCGTTTTCTACTAGTGCTACCCTCTCGTGGGGCCTTGGGGTGGGGAGGAGCTGCCCCTTCTCGGGAAGCCGGTGCGCGATGTCTTTGGACAAGTATCCGGCCTTCCTAAGCTTTTTGACGTCGCCCTCCGTGACGGAGGAGACCTTCCACTTACCTCCTGCTCCGGACATTGCTGGAGAAGGTTGAGGTGGGAAGTGCGGGCTTGGGCGCTGGAGCTCGAGTGCGCAGGAGATGGATAGGCAAAGGAGGAAGAAGGCGTAGGTAAAAAGGTGGATCCTTGTCCCCTTATATGGGCGGATGCGGTTGTGCGTCCCCACCTGCCTAGTAAAACTCGCTTGCCTCCCAAGCGCCGTGATAAGTGTCGCGGTTGGATTACCCACATCCGTATTGATGATAATCCCGTAAAGGGGGTACACAATCTTTGCTTTGACAAGACGTGCCAAGGAAACCGCCTCGCAAAACATGCTGAGGTGGAAAAGTAAAAACGATTCGAGTAAAAGACTTGGCCGTAGTGTGATGACGCACTGCGGAATACGTCAGCAGATTTGATTTGTGTTAATATTATTCTCTCTATGGCAATATGTGGAAACCTATTTTGCAGAGCCGGACACTACTCTTGGTGTTTACAATCTTCTACGAAGGACTTGGAGGAGGAACCCGCCTTGCAATGCCGAAGACAATCTGCGCGCCGGACTCGTCGTCATTGAAGCCTAGTTCAGGGGCTACTGAGGGAGTCCTGGATTAGGGGGTGTTCGGGTAGCCGGACTATACCTTCAGCCGGACTCCTGGACTATGAAGATACAAGATTGAAGACTTCGTCCCGTGTCCGGATGGGACTTTCCTTGGCGTGGAAGGCAAGCTTGGCGATGCGGATATTCAAGATCTCCTACCATTGTAACCGACTCTGTGTAACCCTAACCCTATCCGGTGTCTATATAAACCGGAGGGTTGTAGTCCGTAGGCAATCAACCCCATACACAACAATCATACCATAGGCTAGCTTCTAGGGTTTAGCCTCCTTGATCTCGTGGTAGATCTACTCTTGTACTACCCATATCATCAATATTAATCAAGAAGGAGTAGGGTATTACCTCCATCGAGAGGGCCCGAACCTGGGTAAAAAACATCGTGTCCCTTGTCTCCTCTTACCATCCGGCCTAGATGCACAGTTCGGGACCCCCTACCCGAGATCCGCCGGTTTTGACACCGACAGTCGTTAAGACCACGGACACGGCTAGACGAGTCCGGCGTAACTATATAATTGTTAAAGGTTTGATGGTTATACACCCCTATACAAGGGGCTCCTCGCATGTAAACAAGCAGCAATAAACTCAATTCTTCCCACCTTGAATCATACTTTTTTTACTTAGTATAACATACATTTCGCACGACTACTTTTTCAACCAAGTTCCTCTCTTTTATAGACGAACATCGTGCTACACCCATCCAGGATACGGCACAAGGGAGACACAGGCGTAGACGTGTAGCAGGGACCCGTTCCAAGGATTCTTTTCAGATTAAGACCATGCGTAAACCTTTTTCACTGTCTCTTATTGATACACATCCCACGGATTCTCAGTGCAACTGAGAAGGAGGCTGGCGTCTTGGCATGTGGCCACGTCAGAATAATGCATGTACTTGGACACCAGGGGCTTATTACAAAGGGTGCTTTAGCCCGTTTAAAATCACAAAGACCGAATACCTTAGGGAGTGTTCGGTGTCGCGAGTTTGGCCTTATATGCATCAGCTCCGAATCATGTCTTTGGTCAAATGTTGGGTTTGCCCGGCTCTTGTGTTTTGCTGCCTTATGTTCCGCTCTATCGGCTAAGGCGGCACCAGGAGAACTACTGCGATTGTGCCCCGGTTCAGCCAGGCGAGCACCTCAGTAAAGAAAGCCAAAAACTGACTATCATGATATAGCGTGAGACTGGTCAACCACTCGATGACCTAGCGGAATCTTTGGGATTCCTCCGCCTAAACGAAGGGCCGTTTCCCGGCCAGGCACACACGCGCCCCAAATTCAGGTGAGCGCGGAGCCACCAGGGGCTATATAGTAGCCCCACTGTAAAACTCCTATGGCTAAGTGAAAGTGATAAAGCATTATAGTCCGATTGCCTAGTTTGCTGCGCTACCACCTCCTTAATGGACCAAGACGTTGGATCAAGTGTGAGAATGCGCCTTCTGCGAACACCCCCGCATTATATGCGTGGGGGCAGAAGCCGACAACTGCCATCTTTCAGGTTATATATTCATATATGTAAACGGCCGCACAGGAGGTATTATAATTCTTGCAGGCACAAGTATAAAAAGCTTCTACATTTCAGCAAAATATTGTTTTCAATAAGAATACATGTTATTCGAACATAATATCCTTCGAGCACTGCGTCTCTATTGAACGAGCGCCTTCCAGGACTTCTTGAAAGTAGTGCTCGGCTGGTACTCGGCTTTCGTCCGAATCTTGGGCTGCAACGGCGGTAGCCTCCATCTCCGCCCAGTATGTCTTGACACGGGCAAGGGCCATCTGCGCACCCTCCACGCATGTCGACCTCTTCATCGCATTGATATATGGCACCGCACCAAGGAACTGCTGCACCAACCTAAAATAACTGTTCGGCTTTGGCCTTTCTGGCCATAGATAATCCACGACATACCTCATGGAAAGTCCAGATAACCTATTCAACTCGGCCCATTCGGCCAACCGATCAGTCAATGGAAGCGGACGCTCTGGAGAATTGTGACCAGAATAGCTTTTCCACTTCACGATCCATTTGATCTCGGAAGTGTTCGGTCGCATCAGCAGCACTCGCCGCTAAATCCAGATATGCGTCCGCCGAACTCCACATCCAGTCCAACGGAGCATATTAAGGATCTCCGAACTTCATCCGCAGCATAAAGGGCTACCCAGCCGCGATATCTCCGGCTTGACGCAGCTCCTCCTTCATTGCTCTCATCGTAGAACGAGCATCCTTGGCCGCTGTCGTGGCCTTCTCCAGGTCCGTCCACTTCGCCCGATCTTCCTTTTCAAGAAGCTTGCAGCGGTTAGCAACGTTCTTCAACTTCATAGCCAGTTCTTGGTATTTGATCTGAGTCTGGCCATTTGGTCTATACGCACTAAACAACTACGTGGGAAAGTTATGGGCACTCGACGTTGTGGTATCAGCCGAAGCCTTCGTGACGTCAGGGACTGAGTGGCGCGCGCCGGGTTGGACCGCGTAATGTGACTTCCTTTGTAATGGAGGTTGCTAGGTCTGCTCGCCGACCGCGTTCGCAACGTGCAGGTGTGCTAAGGGCGATGGGCCCAGACCCCTGTGCGCTTAGGTTTAGACCAGCCTGCTGATCTCTCTGTTGTGCCTAGGTGGGGCTGCGACGTGTTGATCTTCCACGGCCGGGCATGACCCAGAAAAGTGTGTTCGGCCAAATGGGATCAAGCGTGTTGGGTTATGTGGTGCATCCCTGCAGGGAAGTTTATCTATTCGAATAGCCGTGTCCCTCGGTAAAAGGACGACCCAGAGTTGTACCTTGACCTTATGACAACTAGAACTGGATACTTAATAAAACACACCCTTCCAAGTGCCAGATACAACCCGGTGGTCGCTCTCTAAGAGGGCGACGAGGAGGGGATCGCCGGGTAGGATTATGCTATGCGATGCTACTTGGAGGACTGCAGTCTACTCTCTTCTACATGCTGCAAGACGGAGGCTGCCAGAAGCGTAGTCTTCGACAGGATTAGCTATCCCCCTCTTATTCTGGCATTCTGCAGTTCAGTCCACTGATATGGCCCTTTACACATATATCCATGCATATGTAGTGTAGGTCCTTGCTTGCGAGTACTTTGGATGAGTACTCATGGTTGCCTTGTTCCCCCCTTTTCCCCCTTTCTTTACCCGATTGCTGCGACCAGACGATGGAGCCCGGGAGCCAAACGCCACCGTTGACGATGACTCCTACTACACCGGAGGTGCCTACTACTACGTGCAGCCCACTGACGACGACCAGGAGTAGTTAGGAGGATCCCAGGCAGGAGGCCTACGCCTCTTTCGATTGTATCCCAGTTTGTGCTAGCCATCTTATGGCAACTTGTTTAACTTATGTCTGAACTCAGATATTATTGCTTCCGCTGACTCGTCTATGATCGAGCACTTGTATTCGCGCCCTCAAGGCCCCTGGCTTGTATTATGATGCTTGTATGACTTATTTATGTTTTAGAGTTGTGTTGTGATATCTTCCCGTGAGTCCCTGATTTTGAATCGGGGGCGTCACATTTCCGTCTTTCTTACGGTCTTCTCTGTCCCATCGCATCGCCTTGGCATGCTCTTTGTTTTGGAACAAACGTTTCAACCGTGGTATTATAGGAGCATACCACATCACCTTGGCAGGAATCTTCTTCCTGGGGCGCTCGCCCTCGACATCACCAGGGTCATCGGGGCTGATCTTATAGCGCAATGCACCGCATACCGGGCAAGCGTTCAAATCCTCGTACTCACCGCGGTAGAGGATGCAATCATTAGGGCATGCATGTATCTTCTGCACCTCTAACCCTAGATTGCAGAAAACCTTCTTTGCTTCGTACGTACTCTCGGGCAATTCGTTGTCCTTTGGAAGCATATTCTTTATCATTACCAGCAACTTTCCAATCCCTTGTCAGATACACCATTCTCTGCCTTCCATTGCAGCAATTCCAGTGTGGTGCCCAGCTTTTTCTTGTCACCTACGCAATTCGGGTACAACAATTTTTTGTGATCCTCTAACATGCGCTGCAACTTCTTCTTCTCCAAATCACTTGCGCAGTTTCTCTTTGCATCGGCAATGGCCCGACCTAGATCATCAACGGGCTCATCTGATGCCTATTCTTCAGCTTCTTCCCGCATTGCCGGCTCAGCTTCTTCCCGCATTACCGGCTCAGCTTCTTCCCCCATTGTTGTATCATCGTATTCTGGGAACCCATGGCCAGGATAGCTGTCGTCATCCTCTTCTTCTTCATTGTCTTCAATCATAACCCCTCTTTCTCCGTGCTTGGTCCAAACATTATAGTGGGGCATGAAACCGGACTCAAACAGGTGGATGTGAATGGTTCTTGACGTAGAGTAATTGTGACCATTCTTATAGCCAGCACATGGACAAGGCATAAAACCATCCACTCGCTTGTTTGCCTCAGCCGCAAGCAGAAAAGTATGCATGCCATTAATGAACTCGGGAGAGCATCGGTCATCGTACATCCATTGCCGCTCATCATTAATACACAGCACCAAAAACACCAAATTAATACAATACATAAAGTTCATACAACACTTAAATGCAACAAACAAATAACTCTCTAGCTAAAGCATTTAAATGCAACAACAAATGCGATCAAGATCGCAACTAAGGTAACAATTGATCCAACAGCATAATGATACCAAGCCTCACTATCAATGGCATATTTTCTAATCTTTCTAATCTTCAAGCGCATTTTCTCCATCTTGATCTTGTGATCATCGACGACATCGGCAACATGCAACTCCAATTCCATCTTCTCCCCCTCAATTCTTTTCAATTTTTCTTTCAAATACTCGTTTTCTCTCTCAACTAGATTTAACCTCTCGACAATAGGGTCGGTTGGAATTTCCGGTTCACATACCTCCTAGATAAAAATATCTATGTCAACTTGATGGGCATAATTTGTCACAAACACGAAATGCAACAAATAGTTTTAAAAGAGAATATACCACATCCTAATCATAACAAGGACGAGGGCCGACGGGGATGGATATCAAAACCATGGCACTATGTATAACAAACAACGTACGGGTATGATAATTATACGACTAACTATATATCCAAATCACACAAACATCAATTTTTATATAAAATTACATGAACAAGAGGCTCACCACAAGGTGGTGCCGGCGACGGGACGGTGCGGGCGATCGACGGTGGTTACGACGGAGATTTAGAAGGCACTAAGTAAACCACACCTACATATGCAAAGTAAGTGTTATTTTGACCTCAATTTGCATATAAATCAAATAGTACCAAATATAATTCCTCCCAAATTACTAAAACCCACAATTAGTCACTATATAAACCAATGCAAGAGCTAATCTAGCAATGGGAGATGAAAGGACAAAGTTGCTAACCTTTGTGATCATTTGAATGGATGGGGGCCTGCAAATCTTGACAAATTTGGGGCAAATTTTGTGATGAACTCAAGATGAAGAAGGAAAGAACAGAGGAGAGGGAGAGGGGAAACGGGGAAGAACATAGTGCTGGTGGACGAAGGGTTTATATAGGACGACCTTTAGTACCAGTTCGTGCCACGAACCGGGACTAAAGGTGTTGGAGGGGCCCCACTCTGACAACATCCTACCACCACTTTCATTATTACCGGTTCGTGGCACGAACCGGTGCTAAAGTTTTGCCATGAACTGGTACTAAAGAGCTCCTCCCGCCTAGCCGTTGGAACCGGCACTAATGGACACATTAGTGCCGGTTCTGTTACAAACCGGGACTAATGTGTCTCACATTTGACCCTTTTTCTACTAGTGTTATAATAAGAGTGCAGACGCTCCTCCATCCGATTCCTAGTACTAGTATAGTACGTACCTTTATGGACTATAGTAGTAGTACTACTCCTAGTAAACTTTGCGCTTGGTTGTTTGGGAAGTCGAACAATAATAGCACTAGTAGTATAGTGTATGCTTCTGGCAATCTGACACCGAATTAACTGTTGCACGTCCACCGCCTGAGCGAGGGAGAGCTTGCATTAGTCAAAAGTTTCTCCTTGTCCTGCGCGCAAGCTTCTCCTGTCCTGCAACCTTCTCCTCGTTCGGCAAGTTGACGGGACACAGCAAAGTAATGCTAGTCCATGCTGCCTCCTCTCCGATTAATATGGCTTAATTTCAAACGAGATAAATACACTGTCTGTCACTGTATATTTGTAAAAATACGGTCAGTGGACTTCATAATACGCTCATTTCCTCAATATATATATTTTCCGGTGTCCATACGGTCACTAGCTCACCCTGACTGAGTATGTGTGTGCATGCACGTGTAGGTTGAGCACTTGAGCGTGACCGTGTGTGTTCCGTCGTGTGCTCGGACATGAATGCATTAGGGTGTCGCGCGCGTTTTTACGTCCATGTGTACGTGTGACTGTTGCATACATATAGGGGGAGTACGTGTAGGGGCCACTAAGGAGCAGTCAAATCACACATTAAGTTAGTCGGAAGAAGCAACCATCATTTCACTCTTGAATGACACGTACGCAATATAAAATGGTTGATATGGAGAGAAAAAGAAAACCACTATATATACACTAGCAAGAGCCTAAGCTACAAGCCTGCTTGCTTAGGTTGCTCTCTTCACAAGCATAGAACGACGGGCCTGATCCCGCAACTGGGGGAAGGGAACAATGTTCTGTGTAGACGCGGTCGACATTGGCGAGGGAGAAAACCCACAGTTGGTGCGTCCCAATCGGGGGTCACCGTGGTATGGGCCGATGCCGCGTCCCAACCGCCCTTCTAGCTACAGCCCGACGTCCCAGGTAGTCCATCTTCCTTTTGGAGCCGGCTTGCTCCACTGCCGTAGCTCCATCTCCATGTCGATCTTTCTCTACTTCTACCGGCTTCTACTTGTGATGAGTTTATGTCTCATGAACTAGTGCCACTACTATTATTCTAATCACACTTCTTTAATATCTTTGCCATTAGGGATGCTCAGGTCGATTTTAGTGGAACTGCACAAAAGCATCGTATGATCCGAGGGTGCCAGCCGTCTTTCCTTCGACAGGTTCTACCTGGCCAGGAAATTAAATCATGTTTAGGGTTTAGGGTTTAAGTCGTAGTGACCCCATTAGTAGTTTTTCTATCGTAAATGCTCTCACAACTTTTTTCTTTAGTTGTGAAGTAAATATTGGCTATGATATGTGAATCATTGAGATGCATCAGCTTGCGCGTTAGTTTTCCTTTGTATTTGATGGAATGTTCTAACGGGGCAACCTTGGAGTAGGAATGAAAATGGAGTGGAAAAGTTTCCGTTTTTCCGGAGAAAAAATGCAAACGGAGAGAAACCAACGTTTCGTTTCGTTGGATCGCGCCATTGAGCAAAACTAACATTTAAATCACGTCTGTCGTGTTCGTGTCTCACCATCCTCCACGGCTCGACCCCACACGGTCGCTCGGCATGCCACTCACCACAAACCGAGTAGTATACCATAACTTTCCTGCCTGCTTGTCGATGGATCGCGCCATGGAGTACTAGCACTACTGGAAGAGATTGACGAGTAGGGGGAGGACAGCTAGCTGTAGCACGGACACCCAAGAACTTTTTACATGCATGTTGTAGCCGGGTATTGGAAGATTTGAACGCGGAGTAGCCGCGTGCACCCGGAAGCGGCGCGGGCGACGCTCTCTCGGCCGGCGCGCCGCTTCAATGCCGGCGCCAGTGAGAGGTCGCGTCTGCTCTGGCAGGGCATGAATGCGGCACTGACCGTTTCGGGCGGGAAGCACGTGCGGGTGATGAAGAGGGTTCGGGTTGGTCAGGACCGGCCGTGGCAGCAGTCCGGACGTGCGCAAACAAGAGATCATGTACGTTAATATTGCTGTGTATATAATTAACAACGTAAATAATGTGCCAGTTGGACAAATATGATTGGAGATGGAGATGGAAATGGAATTTTACATAAACACGGATATGCATGGCTATGTCTATGTGTGTGTGCGCGACGACTCTCGCGACCTGGAAGCGGGGGCGTGTTTTCGATCGAGTTTTCTTTCTTGGTACGTTAGAAAATCAGTTTCTCTAATTCACATCTAGATGTTATTTAAGGATATCACATCTAAGCTCCCACAAGTATATAATGTAGCAACAAGAAACAAAAAAACTAGGAAAAGACCACAAACAGAGTGGACATCAACTTATATGTGACATAACTATGTCACATCTAGATGTGTCCTAGACAGACCCTTAAAAAATTGTCTGCCAGTTTTCGTTTCTTTTTTCCGGGAACGCGCGTATTCTATTTAAAACTACTGCTATGGAGAGATTTTTTTACTCCATTATAGCCTCTTGTTTGATAGAGTTTCTCGCGTCTCGCTCTCTCACCCTCTCCATATCAAAACAAGATGACAGTGTCCACTCTATCTGTCTCCTCACCGGTGGTCACAGATCCGGCCGAATCCCGTCCGCTGCGGGAGGTGAGGAGGTGCAGCTTTGACTTTGTCGCCGTCGGCGACGGAGGAAGCCGATGCGCACCGTCCTCTCGGAGTCGGCGCTGGCGCAGATGAAGAT
This sequence comes from Triticum dicoccoides, assembly GCF_002162155.2. NCBI lineage: Eukaryota > Viridiplantae > Streptophyta > Magnoliopsida > Poales > Poaceae > Triticum > Triticum dicoccoides. Next base: position 3,204,827 of record NC_041384.1, on the reverse strand, counting down.
CCTCCGTGCCCTTGTTCGCTGCCGTCGTGTGGGCAGATCCCCCCCGCCCGCCTAAACGACATCTCGCCCACCTGCGGTATAACTTCTTGTACTTGTCCAGCTTCCCAGGTCGCTGCGTGTGGGTTTTCTTCTATGCGACTACTCCCTAGCTCCCCATGCATAGTAGCTAGGGTTCGTCGGCTGGTCCAACATCACCTACTAGTACTACTACTACGTACTATTATAGAGGAAATGCCACTCAAAAAGTTGTCCTGATTTATGCCTTGGTGGAGGTATACATGTTGTTTTGACAAAAAGTACATGGTGGTTGTGCGGTCATTGTCCATATGGTGGTAGTACTATCACTGGTAAAATGAAGAAATGTTTTTTTTCTCGGGTATCCTGGTTTAGTTCCCATCAAGATAATTATGATGCTTCTGTTTGTTGGTGTACTTTTCATTAATTCTTATTGACAATTGAGATGTCGTTGCTAACCCTTTCTTATATTTTTGGAAATAGCGATGCGTGTCTCCATACCCGGGCATGTCTTCCTCAATTTTAGTGGAACTGCACAAAATTGGATGGCCATTGTTGTTCCACCTCACTATCCTCTGCCACGTGGTTCTTCCTTCCTCGAGCTTGATTACTGAGAAGAAACAGACCACAGTGAGGATTTGTCGAACTTCTTAGGTGCCTCATCCTAACTTGATGCCAAATGGATGATGCATCACCATGATGACCTATCGATGCTCATGGTTGCGTCGGCTGGTGAAGCTGATCGATTTTCGACGAAAAACAAGTTGTCTTCCATCAGTAGCTAGTCAAACTTTGTAATACTCCCAAACCTTTCCGATAAATGAAATTAAATTTCTTTATTTGTACACACTCTCACACATTTCCGATAATTTGGCACATGTGTGGTTGTTCATAGTGTACCACACGTGAAGGACAGGAAGTGCGACCAGGATGCGTGGGCGTGGATCGTTAGTTCATCGGAAGTAGTACTAGTTTTCTTCACTGTACATTAAATAAAGAGTTTTGTTTCATACTTACATAATTTAAAATGATTGTTATGGAGAGAATAAGAAAACCACTCCACTATATATTAGTCGTATACACGAGAGTACTATATGGACGCAGCTTCATTGACTTAGTGCACCTGCCTTTGGATTTATGAAAGGTGGGCCCAAAATATGGCTGGCTCACCTGTCATACACCTAAAAGCAGGTGCAGTGAAGGCACCAGAGCCCAGTCCGTACTACAGTAGTATATATATAAGTGGGAGCCTCAGCGCTTGTTCGCTAGGGTTTCCACTCTCCACACACTGGCCGCACTACATATATGTTACACGCTGGAGGCTCAGCGTTCATTTGCTAGGGTTTGCTATATTCACAGTCTCTCACCCTCTCTTCACCAGATCTAAACAAGACTGCGTTGGCCTCTTGTCTCTCTCTCCCCCCTCACAGCTGGTGAAGGAGGCGTTTGTATCCCGTCGCACCGGGAAGGGGAGGAGGTGCATCGTTCACTCTATCGGCTTCGGCGAGGGAGGCAATCCACTGCCGGCTGCGCTGTTCTCTTTCACCCAGCGCCTGTGCGGGAGGGCCACCGACCCCTTCTTCCTCGCTGCCGTACGTAGTGTGGGCAGATCCGGCCTCCCGCCGCACGCCTTGCCACATCCCGACGACCCTAAGGTATAAGTTTCTTTGAAACCGTCGTTGCTCTAGCTGCATGTGGATCTTTTTCGATCTGTAGTCGAATCTAGGTCTTGGTTCAAAGAGGAAAGAAGGGTGCGGTGGGCTGGAGCAAGAATCTAGGATGTGGTTCAATGAGGAAAGCAGGGGCGGAAAGTAGTATAGAGTGGCTATCCAGCCGCTTTGTAGGTCGAAAAGGGAAGATGGGGTAACCCAGTACACACATCTGTAAGGAACCGATCTCTTTCTTGAAAAGGGAAACAAACTTGGGGTCGGGTAGTTTGTGCATGACTAGATTTGCTGCCCTCACATAGGAAGAAGGTTCAAAGAGAACAAATATGGGACCAGCGCATATATGCTGCTTGGCTACATACTCTGCATCACCCATTTATACGTGTGGACGCACATGGTGCTGGCATGTCGCATGCAGCTATTTTGCTATTGTTAATCTAAGAATGCCGCCGGAAAATTGAAGCAATGCCACTATTAAAAGTAAATTACATTTTTTAACGAATGTTGTTTCAAGAGAATGTCTCTGTTAATATGAATAAATGCAACCGTTTTAGAAATGCTACTGTCCTACTTTGTTTTCCATCCAAGATAAGTTAGATGCTTCTTTCTGTCACCGTTTGTTTCATCCTCCTTTATCGGCAAGTAATTGTTTCCTTTTTTGCCTCTGTTAAAACAGGGGTATCGATTCAACTTGTTTTAAGAGTGTTTTGTGCAGTTCAACTTGAATGTCGCAGCGGTGACTTTGCTTAATTTTTGTGGAACTGCACAAAAGGAGATTGAGATTTGTTTCCAGTCTTCATGGCGAGTTGTTTCAAATCTTGGTCTCAACCACATGATGTGCAGTGTGCTTTGAGATGTTGTGCTTGTTTTGGTACTGTTTTTTCCCATCAAGTAGTGAACAAAAATGGGACCAACCCAGACATGATGCTTGTTGCTTTGTTACAACAAATTCAGCATCACCCCCTTTATAAGCCAGTAGTTGATGCCACTCTCAGAATTAACTACTTATCTGTTTTAATAGAATTTCTCTGTTAATATGAATCAATGCAACCATTTTAGAAATGCTACTGTCCTATACTTTGTTTTCCATCAAGATAACGTAGATGCTTCTTTTTGTGGACGCATGTTTCATCCTCCTTTATTGGCCAGTAATTTTTTTTCTTTTTTGCCTCTTAAAACAGGGATATCTATTCAACTTGTTTCTATAGAAAACTTAAATGTCACACTGGCAACTTTGCTTGATTTCAGTGCAACTGCACAAAACTTGATTGGATTTCCTATTCGTGTTGGTAGATTCATATTCTATCTTGGTCGTCTCATGAAAGGTCAGTACAGGCCTTCATCCACATGATTGTGCAGTGTGCTTTGAGATGTTGTGCTACTTGTATTGGTACTGTTTTAAATAAATGATGAATTGAAGCTATTGTATTGCTGTCTTTTCCCATTAAGTAGTGTACGAAAATGGGACCAACCCAGACATGATGCTTGTTGATGTCTACTACACAACCTTCTTCTTGTAGACGTTGTTGGGCCTGCAAGTGCACAGGTTTGTAGTACAGTAGCAAATTTCCCTCAAGTGGATGACCTAAGGTTTATCAATCCGTGGGAGGCGTAGGATAAAGATGGTCTCTCTCAAGCAACCCTGCAACCAAATAACAAAGAGTCTTTTGTGTCCCCAACACACCCAATACAATGGTAAAGTGTATAGGTGCACTAGTTTGGCGAAGAGATGGTGATACAAGTGCAATATGGATGGTAGATATAGGTTTTTGTAAACTGAAAATATAAAAACAGCAAGGTAGAAAGCGGTAAAAGTGAGCGTAAACGGTATTGCAATGATAGGAAACAAGGCCTAGGGTTCATACTTTCACTAGTGCAAGTTCTCTCAACAATAGTAACATAATTGGATCATATAACTATCCCTCAACATGCAACAAAGAGTCAGTCCAAAGACACTAATAGTGGAGAACAAACGAAGAGATTATGGTAGGGTACGAAACCACCTCAAAGTTATTCTTTCCAATGAATCCGTTGGGCTATTCCTATAAGTGTCACAAACATCCCTAGAGTTCGTACTAGAATAACACCTTAAGGCACACATCAACCAAAACCCTAATGTCACCTAGATACTCCAATGTCACCTCAAGTATCCGTGGTTATGATGATACGATATGCCTCACACAATCTCAGATTCATCTATTCAATCCAACACAAAGTACTTCAAAGAGTGCCCAAAGTTTCTATCGGAGAATCACGACGAAAACGTGTGCCAACCCCTATGCATAGGTTCATGGGCGGAACCCGCAAGTTGATCACCAAAACATACATCAAGTGGCACGTGATATCCCATTGTCACAACAGATACGCACGGCAAGACATACATCAATTGTTCTCAAATCTTTAAAGACTCAATCCGATAAGATTACTTCAAGGGGAAAACTCAATCCATTACAAGAGAGAAGAGGGGGAGAAGAAACATAAGATCCAACTATAATAGCAAAGCTCGCGATACATCAAGATCGTGCCAAATCAAGAACACGAGAGAGAGAGAGAGAGAGAGAGAGAGAGAGAGAGAGAGAGAGAGATCAAACACATAGCTACTGGTACATACCCTCAGCCCCAAGGGTGAACTACTCCCTCCTCGTCATGGAGAATGCCGGGATGATGAAGATGGCCACCGGTGAGGGTTCCCCCCTCCGGCAGGGTGCCGGAATAGGGTCCCGAGAGGATTTTGGTGGCTACAAAGGCTTGCGGCGGCGGAACTCCCGATCTAATCTCTGTTCTAGAAGTTTTAGGGTACATGGATATATATGGGAGCCGGAAGTACGCCGGGGAGCCACGGGGGCCCCACGAGGCAGGGGGCGCACCACCACCCTCGTGCACTACAAGTTCCCTGGGTCTTATCCGGTGAGAAAATCACGTTCCAAAAAGGATTTTTCTGTTTGGACTCCGTTTGATATTCCTTTTCCTCGAAACACTGAAATAGGCATAAAACAACAAATCTGGGCTGGGCCTCCGGTTAATAAGTTAGTCCCAAAAATAATATAAAAGTGGATAATAAAGCCCAATATTGCCTAAAACAATAGATAATATAGCATGGAGCAATCAAAAATTATAGATATATTGGAGACATATCACTTGTTGCTTTGTTACAACAAATTCAGCACCACCCCCTTTATAAGTAAGTAATTGATGCCACTCTCAGAATTAACTACTGAATCTTATTTCAAAACTGCAACACTTGTTAGGGTTTGGCAGGATTACCATTTTTGTGGCCGCATGTTTCATCCTCCTTTATTAGCCAGTAATTGATTCCTTTTTTGCCTCTGTTTAAACACGGATATCTATTCAACTTGTTGCTATTGCGACATTTTGCTTCGCTACGCAAAACACTTTGCTTGATTTCAGTGGAACTGCACAAAACGAGATTGGCTTTCCTATTCGTGTTGGCAGATTCGTATTTTATCGTTGTTGGTCTCATGAAAGGTCAGTACAGGCCTTCATGCACATGATTGTGCAGTGTGCTTTGAGATGTTGTGCTACTTGTATTGGTACTGTTCTAAATAAATGTTGAATTGAAGCTATTGTATTGCTGTCTTTTCCCATTAAGTAATGAACAAAAATGGGACCAACCCAGACATGATGCTTGTTGCTTTGTTACAACAAATTCAGCATCACCCCCTTTATAAGCCAGTAATTGATGCCACTCTCAGAATGAACTACTGAATCTTATTTCAAAACTGCAACACTTGTTAGGGATTGGCGGGATTACCATTTTTGTGGCCGCATGTTTCATCCTCCTTTATTAGCCAGTAATTGATTCCTTTTTTGCCTCTGTTTATATAGGGATATATATTCAACTTGTTGCTATTGCGACATTTTGCTTCGCTACGCGTAACACTTTGCTTGATTTCAGTGCAACTGCACAAAACAAGATTGGATTTCTTATTTGTGTTGGCATATTCGTATTTTATCTTGTTCGTCTCATGAAAGGTCAGTACAGGCCTTCATCCACATGATTGTGTAGTGTGCTTTGAGATGTTGTGCTACTTGTATTGGTACTGTTTTAAATAAATGTTGAATTGAAGCTATTGTATTGCTGTCTTTTCCCATTAAGTAGTTAACAAAAATGGAACAAACCCAGACATGATGCTTGTTGCTTTGTTACAACAAACTCTTCATCACCCCCTTTATAAGTAGATGGAAGCACATACTGTTGTTGCGCCCACTCTACCCTGGAACTGTTTATGCTTTTCGTTAATCTAATGCCACTGGTAAAATTAAGTAATGCCACTCTCAGAATTAATTAACTACTGAATCTTAGTTCAAAACTGCAGCACTTGTTAGGGATTGGCGGGATTACCATTTTTGTGGCCGCATGTTTCATCCTCCTTTATTGGCCAGTAATTGATTCCTTTTTTCCTTTGTTAAAACAGGGATATCTATTCAACTTGTTGCTATTGCGACATTTTGCTTCGCTTAATTTTGGTGGAACTGCACAAAATGAGACCGGATTTCCATATATGTGTTGAGATCTCTTTTAGATCCATCTCAGGTGTAGTTTCAAATCTTGGTCTTGAAAGGTCAGTACCTACTTTCCTCAGAATTAACTACTGAACCTTAGTTCAAAACTGCAACACTTGTTAGGGATCGGCAGGAGTACCATTTTGTTAGGGATCGGCCGGAGTACATGTTTAAGAAATGTATTGTTCAGATAATGTCTCTATTATTATATATCAGTTACAGTGTTTTACAAATGGTACTGTCCTGCTTTGTAGTTCTTTCTACATGTTTAACCATGGTATTATTAAGATAATGTCTCTGTTAAAATGAATCAGTCGCATTGTTTTAGGAATGATACTTTTCTGCTTTTTCATTCTTTATACATCTTGAAACAAGGCATTGTTAAGATAATGTCTCAGTTAATATGAATGAATCACACTGATGGAGAATTGCAACTCTCCTGCTTTGTTTCCCATTAAGATAAGGTAGATCAGTAGATGTTTTTCTTCTGGGAGTACAAGTCATCAACCGTTATTTCTCAGTAATTGTTTCCCTTATACCTTTTGTTGCTTACAGGGATATCAAAATTAAAGCTCGGTTTTATTCCGACTTCGATTTTAGTTCAACTGCACAAAAGGAGCCAATGTGTTCAAGGCAAACTGCTGCATTACTTGTGAGGGAGTCCTTGATAAGGGGGTATCCGGACAGCCGGACTATAACCTTTGGCCGGACTGTTGGACTATTAAGATACAAGACTGAAGACTTCGTCCCATGTTCGGATGGGACTCTCCTTGGCGTGGAAGGCAAGCTTGGCAATACGGATATGTAGATCTCCTTCCTTGTAACCGACTCTGTGTAACCCTAGCCCCCTCCGGTGTCTATATAAACCGGAGGGTTTAGTCCGTAGGACACAATAACAACAATCATACCATAGGCTAGCTTGTAGTGTTTAGCCTCTCTAATCTCGTGGTAGATCTACTCTTGTACTACCCATATCATCAATATTAATCAAGCAGGAGTAGGGTTTTACCTCCATCGAGAGGGCCCGAACCTGGGTAAAAATATCGTGTCCCTTGTCTCCTGTTACCATCCGCCTAGACGCATAGTTCGTGACCCCCTACCCGAGATCCGCCGGTTTTGACACCGACATTGGTGCTTTCATTGAGAGTTCCTCTGTGTCGTCATCATCAAGCTTGATGGCTCCTTCGATTATCGTTAGTGATGCGGTCCAGGGTGAGACTTTTCTCCCCAGACAAGATCTTCGTATTCAGCGGCTTTGCACTGCGGGCCAATTTGCTTGGCCATCTGGGGCAGATTGAAAGCTACGCCCCTGGCCATCAGGTCAGGTTTGGAAGTTTAAACTGCACGGATGACATCCGCGGAGACTTGATCTTCGACGGATTCAGCCCTTGCCATGTGCGCCGCCCTGTCACGATGGGCATGATCTAGCTCTGCCGCCGGACAATGTTCAGGAGATCGCACCTGAAACCACTCTGACCTTCAATTCGGAGCCAACTGCGCCATCCATGGACGGGTGGTTGGACCCCGCCATGAAGGCCGCAGACTCAACAGCAATCGAGCCAAACACAAGCCTTCCCCTTCGCAAGGCCCGTGACTCCGTGCTGCCGGACTCCCCTTCGGACTATGAGCCGCCCGCGCCCCTGCCAATCGAATCCGATTGGGCGCCGATCATGGAGTTCACCGCCACGGATATCTTCCAGCACTCGCCCTTCGGCGACATACTGAATTCACTAAGGTCTCTCTCTTTGTCAGGAGAGTCCTGGCCGGATTACGACCGGCAGGATTGGGATGCGAACGACGAAGAAATTCAACGCCCACCCACCACCCACTTTATAGCCACTATCGATGACTTGACCGACATGCTCTACTTCGACTCCGAAGACATCGACGATATGGACGACGATGTAGGAGACGAACAGGAACCAGCACTTACAGGGCACTGGACAGCCGCGTCATCCCACGATGTATACATGGTGGACACACCCAAAGGAAACGACAACGAGGAACGAGAGGACGCAGCGAAGGATCGTTCCCTCGAAAAGCAGTCAAAGAGGCGGCGTAAGCGCCGCTCCAAACCCCGCATCGACAGAAATAGTGGTCATACAGATCCAGCCACAGAGCAGGGCGAGCCGGCGGACGACGAACAAGGCAACTTGGATAATCAAGCCGAACAACCCGTCCCCGGCGAAGATAACAGTCTGGATGACCTCACATCGGACAAATTCCTGGAGTAGAAGAACCTCCATAAAAGGCTCGTCGCCATTGCGCGTAGTCTAAAAAAGCAGAAGCGGAAGCTCAAAACTGCGAAAGATGCACTAAGAATTAGATGGAGCAAAGTACTCAACACCGCAGACAAATATGGCGGCAGTAGCCACACAAAGAGCTACCCGAAGCGAAAGCTACTGCCCGAATTTGATGAGGAGGCCTTAGAGCCCCCGCAATCAAAAAACAAAGCAGCCATCCGGTCGGATAGACGACCTCATGGCCAACATAGAGCGGCAGACGACGCCGCACACAAGCCAGCACGCGATCCACACGAGGGCCCGCATCAAAAAGATGGTCCAACCAGATCTATCTACGGGCCAAGAAAGCACGCCCTAGCAAGCAATGCAACACAACAAATATCCGAACACCACGGCACACCCAAATACAGGGGTGCCGCACACCCCCTATGTTTCACTGATGAGGTGCTGGACCATGAATTTCTAGCGGGATGCAAACCCGTAAACATAGAGGCATATGACGGAACGACAAACCCAGGGGTCTGGATTGAGGATTATATCCTCCATATCCACATGGCTCGAGGAGATGATCTCCACGCCATCAAACACCTACCCCTCAAGCTCAAAGGGCCAGCCAGGCATTGGCTCAAAAGCCTCCCCGAAAACACTATTGCAAGTTGGAAAGAGCTCGAGGACGCCTTTCGTGAAAATTTTCAAGGGACCTATGTCCAACAACTGGATGCTGACGATTTAAGTCATATAACTCAACAGCCCGGAGAGTCAGCCCGAAAACTGTGGAATAGGTTTCTTGCTAGAAAGAACCAAATAGTCGACTGTCCGGACACTGAAGCCTAAGTAGCTTCTAAACATAGCGTTCAAGACGAATGGCTCGCCAGACACCTCGGCCAGGAAAAGCCAAGAACAATGGCCGCATTAACAAGCCTCATGACCCCCTTTTGAGCATGCGAGGACAGCTGGTTGGCAAGATGCAGCACCAGCGACCCAAGTACATCCGAAGTCAGGGATGGAAACGGGAAACCACGACGCAGCAAAGACCAGCGCCGGAATAAGGAAAACAGCCCGAAGAGCACGGCAGTTAACGCCGGATTCAAAATCTCTCGGCGAGGTCAGCAAAAGCTGCCTCTCAAAGACAACAAAGACGAGCTGTCCAATCTTAATAAAATTCTGGACAAGATATGTCAAATCCACAGCACCCTTGATAAACTTCAAATCACACCCATAGAGAATGTTGGGTATTCAAACAATCCGGCAAACTCAACACCGAACACAAGGGGCTGGATACACCAAGTGAAGACGATGACGAACCCCGCAAGCAAAGCACTGGGGGACAGAAGAAATTCCCATCAGAAGTAAAAACAGTAAACATGCTACACGTGACAAAGGGGAGAAGCAAGGTGGCGCCCATAGATATATGTGCCCTAGATCCTATCACAACGGAGTCCCGCCATTGATCATCCAAACCGATCACCTTCGACAATCGGGATTACTCCGGAAGTATCCGGCACGCAGGATGGGCTGCCCTGGTGTTAGACCCGATAATTGACGGATACTACTTCACACGAGTCCTGATGGATGGCGGCAGTAGTGTGAACCTGATATATTAGGACACGGTTCGCAAAATGGGGGTAGAACCAACAAAAATTAGCCATAGCAATATTTCCTTTAAAGGAGTAACACCAGGCCGAGGGACTCGTTGTTCGGGCTCCCTCCTACTAGAAGTCATATTCGGCTCTCCCAATAACTTCCGTAGCGAAAAGCTAACATTCTACATCGCTCTGTTTAAAAGTGTCTATCAAGCACTACTAGGACGCGACGCTTTCGCCCGCTTTAACGCAATACCGCACTATGCGTCTCTTACGCTTAAGATGCCCGGTCCACAAGGCATCATTTCAGTAAAGAGAAACATTGAGTGCTCCTTGCGCGCGGAAGACTGTGCGGCTGCTTTGACAGCCACACACTAAACTGCCTCACCAACCTGAGTGCCTAATAGGTTGTTGAGGGAGTCCTGGATTAGGGGGTGTTCGGGTAGCCGGACTATACCTTCAGTCGGACTCCTGGACTATGAAGATACAAGATTGAAGACTTCGTCCCGTGTCCGGATGGGACTTTCCTTGGCGTGGAAGGCAAGCTTGGCGATGCGGATATTCAAGATCTCCTACCATTGTAACCGACTCTGTGTAACCCTAACCCTATCCGGTGTCTATATAAACCGGAGGGTTGTAGTCCGTAGGAAATCAACCCCATACACAACAATCATACCATAGGCTAGCTTCTAGGGTTCAGCCTCCTTGATCTCGTGGTGGATCTACTCTTGTACTACCCATATCATCAATATTAATCAAGAAGGAGTAGGGTATTACCTCCATCGAGAGGGCCCGAACCTGGGTAAACAACATCGTGTCCCTTGTCTCCTGTTACCATCCGGCCTAGACGCACAGTTCGACCCCCTACCCGAGATCCGCCGGTTTTGACACCGACATTGGTGCTTTCATTGAGAGTTCCTCTGTGTCGTCGCCTTTAGTCCCGATGGCTCCTTTGATCATCAACAACAATACGGTCCAGGGTGAGACATTTCTCCCCTAACAGATCTTCGTCTTCGGCGGCTTCGCTCTGCGGGCCAATTCGCTCGGCCACCTTGAGCAGATCGAAAGCTACGCCCTTGGCCATTAGGTCAGGTTTGGAAGCCTAAACTACACGACTAACATCCACGGGGACTTGATCTTCAACGGATTCAAGCCACAGCCAAGCGCGCTGCACTGTCTCGATGGGCATGATATAGCTCTACCGTTGAACAGCGCCTTGGAGGCCACATACGCATCAGTTTCGACCATTGATTCGGAGCCTACTGCGCCAATCGAGGATCAGCGGTTGGACGCTGCCTCAGGGGCTGCGATCTCAGAGGTGATCGAGCCGAACTCCAGCCCCGCACTCCGCATGGCCCGTGACTCCGAGGAGCCGGATTCCTCTCTGAACTCCGTGCCCTTGCCGATCGAATCCGAGTGGGCGCCGATAATGGAGTTCACCGCCGCAGACATCTTTCAGCATTTGCCTTTTGGCGACATCCTGAATTTTCTTAAGTCTCTCTCTTTATCAGGAGAGCCCTGGCCGGACTACGGTCAACGAGGGTGGGATACGGATGATGAGGAAATTCAAAGCCCACCCACCACCCACTTTGTAGCCACTGTCGACGATCTAACCGACATGCTTGACTTCAGCTCCGAAGACATCAACGGCATGGACGACGATGTAGGAGACGAACAGGAACCAGCACTTGTAGGGCGCTGGAAGGCCACCTCATCATATGACATATATATGGTGGACACTCCAAAAGATGGAGATGGCGATGGAATAGTGGGGGATGACGCCCCCAAGAAACAGCCAAAGCGCCGGCGTCAGCGGCACCGCTCTAAATCCCTCCAAAGCAAAAACGGTGATTCCGGCACGGGAGATAATACTACCCCGGATAGCGCCGAAGAACACCCACCTCAGCAAGATTCGGCACAGGAAGATGGAGAAACCAGCCCTCATGAGAGAGCGGCAGACCGAGAGGTCGAGGATGATAACTATACGCCTCCCTCCGAAGACGAGGCAAGCCTCGATGACGACGAATTCGTCATACCATCAGACCCCGTCGAACAAGAGCGTTTTAAACGCAGGCTTTTAGCCACGGCAAGCAGCCTCAAGAAAAAGCAGCAACAACTTAGAGCTGCCCAAGATTTGCTAGCTGACAGATGGACTGAAGTCCCTGCGGCTGAAGAGCATGAACTCAAACGCCCCTCCAAGAGTTACCCGAAGCGCAGGCCGCTACCCCGATAAGAGGAGGAAGCACCTACATCACCAGTGCATGACATGGTAGACCGTCCACCTCGCGGCCGCGACAGAGAGGCCTCTCGGCCCTCCACCCAAGCCATGCCCCGACGCCGCTCAACTAAGGCACGGGAAAATGCGCCCGACCTGCGAGACATACTGGAGGATAAGGCAAGACAAACAAGATCGATCTACGGATCGCGCATGCGCCCTACGGCATGTGACAATGATCTTCACGCCGGATACAACAAATCCGGCCGGGCCGAACACAACAGACATAGCTCTTCCGAATTGCATTGTGATATAGCCCAGTACAGAGGCGCCGCACACCCGCTATGCTTCACGAATGAAGTAATGGATCATAAAATCCCAGAGGGTTTCAAACCCGTAAACATCGAATCATACGATGGCACAACAGATCCGGCGGTATGGATCGAGGATTATCTCCTTCACATCCACATGGCACGTGGCGATGATCTACACGCCATCAAATACCTCCCGCTCAAACTTAAAGGACCGTCCCGGCATTGGCTTAACAGCTTGCCAGCAGACTCAATCGGTTCTTGGGAGGACCTGGAAGCCGCATTCCTCGACAACTTCCAGGGCACTTACATGCGACCGCCGGATGCCGACGACTTAAGCCACATAATTCAGCAGCGAGAGGAATCGGCCAGACAATTCTGGACACGGTTCCTAACAAAGAAAAACCAGATAGTCGACTGTCCGGACGCAGAGGCCCTAGCACCCTTCAAGCACAACATCCGCGACGAGTGGCTTGCCCGGCACCTGGGACAGGAAAAGTCGAAATCCATGGCAGCCCTCACGACACTCATGGCCCGCTTTTGCGCGGGAGAAGACAGCTGGCTAGCTCGCAGTAACAACTTATCAAAGAACCCTGGTAATTCGGATACCAAGGACAAAAGTGGCAGGACACGTCGGAATAAGCAAAAATGCCGCGTTAACAGCGACAGCAATGAAGACACGGCAGTCAATGCCGGATTCAAAGGCTATAAATCCGGTCAGCGGAAAAAGCCATTCAAAAAGATTACTCAGGGCCGGTCCAGTTTGGACCGAATACTCGACCGCTTGTGCCAGATACATGGCACCCCCAAAAGGCCAGCCAATCAAACTAACAGGGATTGTTGGGTGTTCAAGCAGGCAGGCAAGTTAAGGGCTGAAAACAGAGACAAGGGGATGCACAGCGACGACGAGGAGCCCAAGCCGTCGAACAACAATGGACAGAAGGGCTTTCCCCCACAAGTGCGGACGGTGAACATGATATACGCAACCCACATTCCCAGGTGGGAGCGGAAGCGTGCGCTACGGGACGTATACGCGATGGAGCCAGTCGCCCCAAAGTTCAACCCATGGTCCTCCTGCCCGATCACTTTTGATCGAAGGGACCATCCCACTAGCATCCGTCATGGCGGCTTCGCCACATTGGTTCTCGACCCAATCATCGATGGATTTCATCTCACAAGAGTCCTCATGGACGGCGACAGTAGCCTGAACCTGCTTTATCAGGATACAGTGCGGAAGATGGGCATAGATCCCTCGAGGATTAAGCCCACAAGAACGACCTTTAAAGGCGTTACACTAAGTGTAGAAGCCAATTGTACAGGCTCAGTAACACTTGACATGGTCTTCGGATCCCCGGACAATTTCCGAAGCGAAGAGTTAATCTTCGATATAGTCCCGTTTTGCAGTGGCTATCATGCCCTGCTCGGACGAACCGCATTCGCAAAGTTCAATGCGGTGCCGCACTACGCATATCTCAAGCTCAAGATGCTAGGACCTCGAGGAGTAATTACGGTCAACGGAAACACCGAACGCTCCCTCCGTACGGAGGAGCATACGGCGGCAATCGCAACGGAGGTACAAAGTAGCCTTCTCAGGCAATTCTCCAGTCCAGCCATTAAAAAACCAGACACTGCCAAACGTGCCCGGAGTAACCCACAGCAGGACCACCTGGCACACTCTGAGCAAGCGTAGCAATGCGGCCCCAACCCCAGCTTTCGCGACATAGCGAAACCAGTACCTCGCGTACATAACTACGCCTTTGAAATACAATGGGCACAGGGGAAGGGGCACAATAAGGGCACTCCCAAAATATGGCTTAAAACGTACTAGGGGCTGCCGGATTCTTTTTTTAATTTTTTCTTACTTTCAGGACTCCATACTTCGGACGACCTGTTCGGCAATTCGACTACCGCACAAACGATGCAAGATCCAGGGAGGCAGACAAGCCATGCCGCATTATGGAACCCCCAGGTGGTCTCTATTACGAGCAGTATACCTGTTTTGAATACAATTCCGCGGCCTGCCCTTGGCTAGGACATGTTAAATAGTCCAATATCTTTACCTTATAAATACCACTTGTATTGTTCTGCTCTGACAGCAGCCTTTATATAAACAATGCATAGCTTTTGTCTATTTTCTGCATTACTCTCTTTTATATATGTTCATTAATGATATGTTGCACCCGTACACTGTGGTACGGCAAGTATGCCAGGGGCTTCAGTACCCTTTAATATGGTGTGAGAAGTCCATACACTTTCACAAGTGCGGCACCCCGAACTTATAGCACTATATGCATCGGCTCCGAATCATGATTTGGGTCAATAGTTGGGTTTGCCCGGCTCCTATGTTTTGGTGCCTTACGTTCCGCTATATCGGCTAAGGTAGCACTAGGAGAACCACTGCGATTGTGCCCCAGTTGAGCTGGGTTAAGCACCACAGTGGAGAAAGCTAAAACTGACTGTCATGATGAGGCGAGAAACCGGTCGCTGTTCAAGAGGTTTTTCGAATCCCTAAAGACTTATGTCGCTTCGAGCGAGGAGCCGGATTTGTCCGGCCAAGGCGTGGATACCGCCCCGAACTCGGTCTTCTGAACTAGGGGCTTCGCCGAAATTTAAAATTATAAAGTTCTATGGCTAAGTGAGAGTGTTCAAGCATTATAGTCCGATTGCCTGGTTCGTTGTGCTGAGTGCCTCCCTTGAAGGACCCAACTATGGGAAAAAGAGCGCTCAGGTTTATCCCAAACACCCCAGCACTAGTGGCATGGGGGCAGAAGCCAACGACTGGCCATCTCTCAATTTTTTGATAAACGGCCGCACAGAAAATAATATTTTAAATTCAATAAGCATTGCTTAAGCGCCTATGAACAAGTTTTCAGCGCACAGGATAAAAAACGAGCGAGTTTATTCAAAAATTATATCCTTGGTACATTCATCCGCCGCAAGGCGGGCACCCGCAAGAACATCCTTGTAATAGTTCTCAGGCTTGCGATGCTCCTTCCCCGGCGGTGGCCCGTCCTTCACAAGCTTCTCACCGTCCAGCTTACCCCAGTGCACCTTTGCACGGGCAAGGGCCCGACGGGCACCTTCAATGTAGACGGAGCGCTTGATGACCTCGAGCCTTGGAAAGGCCTCCACCAGCCGCCGCACCAGCCCGAAGTAGCTCCCAGGCAGGGCCTCTCCGGGCCACAGCCGAACTATGAAGCCCTTCATGGCCTGTTTGGCCGCCTTGTGGAGCTTGACCAGCTGTTTTAGCTGGTCGCTCAAGGGCATAGGGTGTCCGGCCTCAGCATACTGAGACCAGAACACCTTCTCCATTGAGCTGCCCTCTTCAGCTTGGTAGAATGCGGCGGCGTCGGATACTCTGCGGGGAAGATCTGCGAATGCCCCTGGAGAGCTCCGGATTCGGGTAAGTAACAAGTAGTTTACTTTTATATTTCTGCTTTGCATAAAGAATGCCTTACCCGCTGCTATCTTCTTCATATCCTCCAACTCTTGGAGGGACTTTTGGGATTTGGCCTTGGCAAACTTGGCAGTCTCAAGGGCCACCGCGAGCTCGGACGCTTGGGTCTTTGACTCAAGCTCCAAACTCTCATGTTTTTTCATGAGAGCCTGAAGCTCTTGCTGCACCTCGCCGACCTGAGCCCCAAGTTTCTCTCTCTCGGTGCGCTCCGCGGCCATTTTATTTTCGGCCTTGGACAGCGCCTGCTTGAGGGTCGCCACCTCAGTCATGGCCCCTATAATAAGCAGTGCAATCCTGTTATTGTTTGCAATCACGCCTCTCTATAGGCATTTTTTCTATAAGGTATCTCTTACCTTCTTTCTCCTCGAGCTGCCGTTTGGCAAGACCGAGCTCTTGCTCGGTCCGCTCGAGGCCCTGCTTTAGGGCACCCACCTCCGCAGTTAGTGTGGCGTGGCCAGCAGCGAAGCCTGCATACGTATATTGACTCCTTTTTAGTTAGACTCCTGCGATATTTAATAGATCCTCTATTCGGCTTTTCTTTCCGAACGCCAAACAGAGAATCAAGGGCTACTGTCTATGCGGTAATATTTTTATATATTTTTACTTACCTCGAAGCCTGTTAGAAGGCTAGCGCAAGCTTCAGTCAGTCCGCTCTCGGCGGACTGAACCTTCTGGATCACCGTACTCATAATAGTACAATGCTCCTCGTCGATGGAGGCGCCGTCAAGCACCTCCTGCAGATTGTCCGGCACCTCCGGTTGGACGGAGGCCGCCGGCTCAGAAGGCTTGCTCCTCTTGGAAGGAGTTCGCCTACCGCGGTCCGGAACTATTGAAGATTTCGGCGCGGTGTCCGGCACAAAGCCGGACTTGGAGCCCTGGGGGGTCTTGTCCCCTTTACTCCTGGGGTCCGGGAGGTCGCCTTGCGGCTCCTCCAGGACCACCTCCTCCTGCTCCCGAGCTCGTTGCGACGCCACTTCGGCGTCGTCCGCAGTGCGGGGGGAGACAGCGGGCGGAACTGAGTTCACGTCCGATGAATCCAGGGAGCCGCTCGACGACTCATTGAGTTCGGCCCGGGGCGGGCTGCATAATTATGTTCGACATTAGGGAAAGCTATGCAACAAAGGAACATCATGAGTTATTCTGATATCCGAACTTACGATTTCGCCGGACGCTTGGCCCTATTTGGCCACTCCTCTTTGCCCTCTTCGGCGTTGGGGGCGTAGTCCGGCGAGGGGTCTTTCTTTTCCTAGACCCCTCGGCCTCCCCCGTTGGGGCGGCCTTCCTCTTCTCTCCTCCCTCCGCTGGGGGGGGGAGTTTTCTTCTTCCTCCTCCTCATTTTCACGGGAGGAGGGCGTCTTGGACTCGTCAGATGACGAGTCCGACACCACCACGTTGCGGGCACTCTTTCGAGTCCCCGTGGTCTTCTTCTTCTTGGCCTTCTTCTCCGGCACCACATAAGGCGCCGGAACCAGCAGCTTCGCTAGTAGAGCTGGGGCTGGGTCTTTGGGCAGCGGAGCCGGACAGTTAATCAGCCGGATATCGCCCTCCAAGCCTGTCAAAGGTAAGGGAGTTTAGATCCCGCATAGAGTCAAACTATGAAAAAACTTAACATCCTGTAAAAGGTGAAAATAGCTTACCTCGCTAGCGTGACGCTGCGAGCTATATCCGTGGTCCTCGGAAGCGGATGCGGGAGCCTCGGCACCTTTGATTAGCGCCTTCCAGACGTCTTCATACATTGTGCCGAAGAGCTTGTTAAGGGTTCGGTGCTGTGCCGGGTCGAGCTCCCACAGAGTAAAGTCCCGTTGTTGACACGGGAGGATTCGGCGAACGAGCATGACCTGGACTACATTTACGAGCCCGATTGGCTTGTTTACCAGGGACTGGATGCATGTCTTCTATCCGGTCACCTCTTCCTCGTTACCCCACGATAGGCCCGTCTCTTTCCAGGACATGAGCCGCGTGGGGGGTCCGGATCGGAACTCGGGGGCTGCGATCCATTTCGGATCGCGTGGCTCGGTGATGTAAAACCACCCGGCTTGCCACCCCTTTAGGGTCTCTACGAAGGAGCCCTCGAACCACAGGACGTTGGCAATCTTGCCTGCCATGGCGCCTCCGCACTCCGCCTGGCTGCCGTGCACCACCTTGGGCTTGATGTTGAAGGTCTTGAGCCAGAGGCCGAAATGGGGGCGGACGCGGAGGAAAGCCTCACACACGATGATAAACGCCGAGATGTTGAGGATGAAATTCGGGGCCAGATCATGAAAATCCAGGCCGTAGTAGAACATGAGCCCCCGGATGAATGGGTGAAGTGGAAAACCCAGTCCGCGGAGGAAGTGGGGAAGGAATACTACCCTCTCGTGGGGCCTTGGGGTGGGGAGGAGCTGCCCCTTCTCGGGAAGCCGGTGCGCGATGTCTTTGGACAAGTATCCGGCCTTCCTAAGCTTTTCAACGTCGCCCTCCGTGACGGAGGAGACCTTCCACTTACCACCCGCTCCGGACATTGCTGGAGAAGGTTGAGGTGGGAAGTGCGGGCTTGGGCGCTGGAGCTCAAGTGCGCAGGAGATGGATAGGCAAAGGAGGAAGAATGCGTAGGTAAAAAGGTGGATCCTTGTCCCCTTATATGGGCGGATGCGGTTGTGCGTCCCCACCTGCCTAGTAAAACTCGCTTGCCTCCCAAGTGCCGTGATAAGTGGCGCGGTTGGATTACCCACATCCGTATTGATGAGAATCCCGTAAAGGGGGTACACAATCTCTGCTTTGACAAGACGTGCCAAGGAAACCGCCTCGCAAAACATGTTGAGGTGGAAAAGTAAAAACGATTCGAGTAAAGGACTTGGCCGTAGTGTGATGACGCACTGCGGAATACGTCAGCAAATTTGATTTGTGTTAATATTATTCTCTCTATGGCAATATGTGGAAACTTATTATGCAGAGCCGGACACTACTCTTGGTGTTTACAATCTTCTACGAAGGACTTGGAGGAGGAACCCGCCTTGCAATGCCGAAGACAATCTGCGCGCCGGACTCGTCGTCATTGAAGCCTGGTTCAGGGGCTACTGAGGGAGTCCTGGATTAGGGGGTGTTCGGGTAGCCGGACTATACCTTCAGCCGGACTCCTGGACTATGAAGATACAAGATTGAAGACTTCGTCCCGTGTCCGGATGGGACTTTCCTTGGCGTGGAAGGCAAGCTTGGCGATGCGGATATTCAAGATCTCCTACCATTGTAACCGACACTGTGTAACCCTAACCCTATCTGGTGTCTATATAAACCGGAGGGTTGTAGTCCGTAGGCAATCAACCCCATACACAACAATCATACCATAGGCTAGCTTCTAGGGTTTAGCCTCCTTGATCTCGTGGTAGATCTACTCTTGTACTACCCATATCATCAATATTAATCAAGCAGGAGTAGGGTATTACCTCCATCGAGAGGGCCCGAACCTGGGTAAAAAACATCGTGTCCCTTGTCTCCTGTTACCATCCGGCCTAGACGCACAGTTCGGGACCCCCTACCCGAGATCCGCCGGTTTTGACACCGACAGTCGTTAAGACCACGGACACGGCTGGACGAGTCCGGCGTAACTATATAATTGTTAAAGGTTTGATGGTTATACACCCCTATACAAGGGGCTCCTCGCATGTAAACAAGCAGCAATAAAGCTCAATTCTTCCCACCTTGAATCATACTTTTTTACTTAGTATAACATACATTTCGCACGACTACTTTTTCAACCAAGTTCCTCTCTTTTACAGACGAACATCGTGATACACCCATCCAAGATACGGCACAAGGGAGACACAGGCGCAGACGTGTAGCAGGGACCCGTTCCAAGGATTCTTTTCAGATTAAGACCATGCGTAAACCTTTTTCACTATCTCTTGTTGATACACATCCCACGGATTCTCGGTGCAACTGAGAAGGAGGCTGGCGTCTTGGCATGTGGCCACGTCAGAATAATGCATGTACTTGGACACGAGGGGCTTATTACAAAGGGCGCTTTAGCCCGTTTAAAATCACAAAGACCGAATACCTTAGGGAGTGTTCGGCGTCGCGAGTTTGGCCTTATATGCATCAGCTCCGAATCATGTCTTTGGTCAAATGTTGGGTTTGCCCGGCTCCTGTGTTTTGCTGCCTTATGCTCCGCTCTATCGGCTAAGGCGGCACTAGGAGAACTACTGCGATTGTGCCCCGGTTCAGCCAGGTGAGCACCTCGGTAAAGAAAGCCGAAAACTGACTATCATGATATAGCGTGAGACTGGTCAACCACTCGATGACCTAGCGGAATCTTTGGGATTCCTCTGCCTAAACGAAGGGCCGTTTCCCGGCCAGGCACACACGCGCCCCGAATTCGGGTGAGCGCGGAGCCACCAGGGGCTATATAGTAGCCCCACTGTCAAACTCCTATGGCTAAGTGAAAGTGATAAAGCATTATAGTCTGATTGCCTAGTTTGCTGCGCTACCACCTCCTTAATGGACCAAGACGTTGGATCAAGTGTGAGAATGCGCCTTCTGCGAACACCCCCGCATTATATGCGTGGGGGCAGAAGCCGACGACTGCCATCTTTCAGGTTATATATTCATATACGTAAACGGCTGCAAAGGAGGTATTATAATTCTTGCAGGCACAAGTATAAAAAGCTTCTACATTTCAGAAAAATATTGTTTTCAATAAGAATACATGTTATTCGAACATAATATCCTTCGAGCACTGCGTCTCTATTGAACGAGCGCCTTCTAGGACTTCTTGAAAGTAGTGCTCGGCAGGTACTCGGCTTTCGTCCGAATCTTGGGCTGCAACGGCGGTAGCCTCCATCTCTGCCCAGCATGTCTTGACACGGGCAAGGGCCATCTGCGCACCCTCCACGCATGCCGACCTCTTCATCGCATTGATATATGGCACCGCACCAAGGAACTGCTGCACCAAGCTAAAATAACTGTTCGGCTTTGGCCTTTCCGGCCATAGATAATCCACGACATACCTCATGGCAACTCCGGATAACCTATTCAACTGGGCCCATTCGGCCAACCGATCAGTCAATGGAAGCGGATGCTCTGGAGAATTGTGACCAGAATAGCTTTTCCACTTAGCGATCCATTTGATCTCGGAAGTGTTCGGTCGCATCAGCAGCACTCGCCGCTAAATCCAGATATGCGTCCGCCGAACTCCACATCCAGTCCAACGGAGCATATTAAGGATCTCCGAACTTCATCCGCAGCATAAAGGGCTACCCAGCCGCGATATCTCCGGCTTGACGCAGCTCCTCCTTCATTGCTCTCATCGCAGAACGAGCATCCTTGGCCGCGGTCGTGGCCTTCTCTAGGTCCGTCCACTCCGCCCGGTCTTCCTTTTCAAGAAGCTTGCAGCAGTCAGCAGCGTTCTTCAACTTCATAGCAATATCGGCCATATCCTCCTTGCTCCGGCAGTGAGCAGCCTGTTCGTCTTTTAGCTCCTCAACCGCCTTTAGGGCAGCCGCATCGCTTTTCCTGGCTTCTTCTTTTGCTCGGGCAAGCTCTGCCCGAAGGTTCTCCATGGCGGTAGCCCCATCTGCGTTAAGCACACACGTTATAAGATACTGGCATCAAGCTCCTCTTACCAGGTGTCTCCGGAGAAATTACATACCTTGTGCCTCGTCAAGTCGCTTGTTAACAAGCGCGATGTCGGCATCTGCCACGTAAAGTTGCTGCTTTAGCTCGGCAAATTTATCAGTCTGGCTGGCCGCCGGACACTTTGCCACCTACATATGAAGGCGGCAAAATTATACCTAGGACTATGATCCTCTACGTGCCGTCATCTTTGACAGCACCTAGAGTATCAGGGGCTACTATCTATACAGGGCGCATCTTAAAATATGCGGTACTGTCAAAACATCCTTCAGTACCTCCGACCGTGCACCGGGCGGTGCTGGACTCACTCGATTGCTTCTTCCAGAAGCCGGACACGGAGGGCTTCGGGTGGCCATATGACTACCTTCCGGCCTTGCCGGATCAGGAGAAACCCTCTGCGACGACACCTCAGGGTCGCCCGCCTCATGGGGCGGTATGGTAGGGGGAGGCATTCCGCTCTCCATCATCTCTGGCAGAAGATACCACGAAGACGAGCTCTACTGAGAAGGGCTAAGATCCGAACTACAAGGTAAATTTTCGGTTATTTTCCTCAGAAGTGAAGCAAGGATTTCTCTCATTATTAAACACCCTTTTACTTATGGCTCGGTGGAGGGCTGATCCCCTTGAGGGCATAGTACGGCCGGGGTATCCCCCGGCTCAGGACCCCCTGGCGAAGACTTCTTCCCCCGCTTCGAGATCCTTGTCTCCGGGTCTTCAGAGGCGGTCCTCTTCTTCCCCTGAGGAGAGGAATTTTCGATTCCTCCCTTCGGGACCACCTCCTCTATGGAGGCAGTAGCTTCCTTGTTCCCCCCTTCGTTTTCTTCTAATGGCGCGACCTCCAGCATCCTGGTTAACACGACATCTGGTGAGCTCTCTGGAAGGGGGGCCGGACACCTGATTAACTTCGCCTTCTCTGTCCACTCCTAGTTCAAAAGCAGCTCTTTTAAAGGCGATGTTGCGATAAAGGAACAGATAGCGTGTCTGGGCACAGGGCTACTTACTTAGGTATCAGGACGATTGCAGCTCAGACGTGCATCCTCAGTGGAATCCGGACACATTACTTGTGGTCCGAAGAACAATTTGTACATCTCCATGGGCGTCATGCCAAGGAAATGTTGAAGAGCTCGCGGTCCCTCCGAATTGAATTCCCACAGGCGGAGGGGGCGACGTGTGCAGGGCTGAACTCGGCGAATTAGCACAACCTGCATCACCACGACCAGACTGGCATCTATCTCCAAGAGGTCTCGGATGCGGCTCTGCAATATGGGAACGTCCTTTGCCGGCCCCCGGTCTAGTCCCTTGCTGACCCATGACATTAGTTGTGGCGGGGGACCCGAGCGAAAAATAGGCAGGGCCACCCACTTGGTACCCCTGGGAGCTGTGATATAAAACCACTCTTGTTGCCAAAAGCTGGACTCGTCTGGGAAAGAGCCCTTGGGCCATGGGGCGTTAGCATTCTTGCTTATTATGGCGCCTCCGCACTCTGCTTGCCATCCCTCGACCGTCTTCGGCTCCACCTTGAAGGTCTTGAGCCATAATCCGAAGTGAGGGGTAATACGGAGGAAAGCTTCGCACACAACTATGAACGATGAGATGTGGAGGATAGACTCCGGAGCTAAGTCGTGGAAGTCCAGTCCTTTTGCATGTTAAGCCTAGCCCTCAGAGGAAGTGAGAAACAAACACGATGCTCTCACTAGGCTTGGGAGTGGGGATAACCTGCCCTTGAGCCGGTAGCCTATGCGGGATTTCGCCGGTCAAGTACCAGGCCTCCCTTAGCTTTATTATGTCTTCCTCCATGACGGAGGAAGGCATCCATCGACCTTGGAGGTTGGATCCGAACATGATTGAAGGTCCGAAGCGCCTGAATCTGAAGCTTCGGGTGTTGGAACTCAAGGTAGGAGGCGGATTCGATTGAGATCGAGAGAAAAAGTAGAGCCTTGGTCTATGTGATCGTTTGGGACTTACCTTCGATCGAGGAGACATCCCAACGGGCACGATCGGGTTACCCACGTCCGTATTGATGAGAACCCCATGATAAGGGGACACGATCTCTGCTTCGAAAAGACGTGCTAAGGAAACTGCCTCGCAAAACGCGCTGAGGTGGGGCAGTAAAAAATTAAGGCTTGGTTGTGGTGTGATGTCATGCTATAGAGTACGTCAGC
Source organism: Triticum dicoccoides (assembly GCF_002162155.2). NCBI lineage: Eukaryota > Viridiplantae > Streptophyta > Magnoliopsida > Poales > Poaceae > Triticum > Triticum dicoccoides. The sequence continues at coordinate 3,181,043 of NC_041384.1, read as the reverse complement.
AGATTAGATTTGTGAAAATATTACTCTCTCTACGGTGGTATGTGGAACTTGTTTTGCAGAGCCGGACACGATCCTCGTATTCAACATCTTCTATGAAGTATTCTGAGGAGGAACCCGCCTTGCAATGCCGAAGACAATCTGCGCGGCGGACTCATCATCGTTGAAGCCTGGTTCAGGGGCTACTGAGGGAGTCCTGGATAAGGGGGTATCCGGACATCCGGACTATAACCTTTGGCCGGACTGTTGGACTATGAAGATACAAGATTGAAGACTTCGTCCCATGTCCGGATGGGACTATCCTTGGCATGGAAGGCAAGCTTGGCAATACGGATATGTAGATCTCCTTCCTTGTAACCCACTCTGTGTAACCCTAGCCCCCTCCGGTGTCTATATAAACCGGAGGGTTAGTCCGTAGGACACAATAACAACACTCATACCATAGGCTAGCTTCTAGGGTTTATCCTCTCTGATCTCGTGGTAGATCTACTCTTGTACTACCGATATCATCAATATTAATCAATCAGGAGTAGGGTTTTACCTCCATCGAGAGGGCCCGAACCTGGGTAAAAACATTGTGTCCCTTGTCTCCTGTTACCATCCGCCTAGACGCACAGTTCGGGACCCCATACCCGAGATCCGCCAGTTTTGACACCGACAACTGGGTCCAGTTGGTCATTCCACTTTGCTGAAAGAAGCAGTCACTGTTTGCGCTACATTATAGAAGGAATGACTGAGAAGCTTTACAGAGTATTATTAGACACCGGTGACATGACTAGTCTGCAGAGACCATTGGCAATTTAACAACACGTGGAGTGCCTCCACGATCATAGGCATTACATATTTTGAATGGGAAAAGCTTGTCAAAGTTTAATCATCGATGTTAGCAAGAAGCGACAGGACTCTACGATCATAGGCATTACATATTTTGAATGGGAAAAGCTTGTCAAAGTTTAATCATTGATGTTAGCAAGAAGACGTTAGTTTAATATATTGGAATTGGAAAACCTTGTCAAAATTTGCTCATTGATGTTAGCCAGAATACATGCATTTGATATTTTTGAGTGGGACGCCCTTGCTGTGAGCAGCGTCGAGTGTTTTTTCCTATTCCTGTGTTCAGTTTAGAAGTAAATAGTTACTCTGCTGAGATATTCCTGTGTTAAGAGTTTGTTATGAATATTGTCTATGTAATGTCAGGCCTTGTGTTTGATTGCAAAGTTGAGCTTGGAATGTTGTGGCATGCGGCATCACGATCTGTTCACCGTGCCTCCTGAGAATAATGCTTCGTATTGTTTTGCATGTCGATCTAATGCCAGTGATTTGCTTGTTAAGAAGATCATCCTCTTCTGTTGTTTCCGTGCTTAAGAAGTTCATCGTATGATGTTTCATTCATAGCCTATACGACAAGTCGGGTAGGTTAGACGTGAAACCATATGATCTTCCGACCAACTCATGATATTAGGCCGTGATTGGATCGTCGTTTTCCAACCAAAACCGCATGTAAAACTGACGCTTGTAAATTAAAGCAGGTGGTCTCGGGCGAAGGCGCTTGTTTGGTCGATTTTGCCTAGTAAAATATCGGAAGTACTTGACACATGATAAAAACGCTGAACGACACTCGGACAATTGCTAATCCAGCCGTTAGCTGCTGTTTCAGCCTTGCCCATGGATGGCATGATACACACATCGTGCATGTATTGTCTGGTAATGTCGTCCATATAGCAGTGCTCGTAAAATATACACTGGTCTCTCAAATTACATGCTTAACCCGTCGGTTTTACTTACAGACCTTGGGCCCTCGGTTTCATTACGCCTGTATTTTACATGTTGTTTTCGATGACGAGTAAATTACACTTGTATGTTAATACAAGTTTGAAATAAACCAGAGCTCCCAAGCGCGGCCTTACCGTTTCATGCCGTCTCAGTTTCTCGAAGGTGATCATAGGTGTCTGATGATCCTGGCTTCCTGAATGAGTAGCGGGCGCTGTATCAGACCATCCATAGGGCCCGCGAGGCCCTCTCCGTTGTCCTTCGAGTTGTTGCGCTCGCCGTGGCGCCGAGCATTGTTACCATCGTCAACGAACATGAGGATTCAGGAGATGACTTTATTTTGACTGGATGACACTAGGGACCCACTAGGGCCATAGCCGTACATACGCAAGTGCCTCCTTATTATGTACAACTATATTTTTTTGCTTTCTCCTGGTTTCCTGACATCACGGTCCCACACCATTGTCAACCTATGTAGTCAATATAAATGAGAGAATTGCACAAGGTGCGGCCGATAGCTGGGACCAAGCAGCTCGAGCAGTATTTGTGTTTTTGAGGCGTGAGCACTGCAGAGTTTTTCTTGGCGATGATTTCGTTGTTGTTCAAAGGAGAGCAGGGTATTAACTGGGCGGGCCGTGGCCCATCTAGCCCAGGCCAGATATCCAGCCTAGATACTAATTTTTTCAAGATGAAAATGGCTAGCCCAGCTATACGTCTTTTTGAGGAATACCCAGGCAAGGTCAACTTCTTATTCTCCGCCCCGCTGGGCTGCAAATCTTTCCTAGGAGGGATGCATTAGGCTTAACAGGAAAATGGGCTTTAAAAAATAATAAATGGGATGTAATTATAAAAACTGGGCAGTAACTATAAAAAAATGCACCAAACACAAAATTAGTTTATAAAAGACTTCCATCAGACGTGGACTGTATGTGGAGAGGCTGACAGCTGGGTCCACGGCCGCAGCAAGGAAATGCCTCCTTATTACATGCAAAATAATTATTCCTCCACCTGACAGCGGGGACCCACCGGATGGGCCACCGTATTCCGCCCCCTGACTGCTGGGACCCACCAGCTACATCTTCTCATGCAAGGAAGTGCCTGACAGTCAGGACCCACCTGGTCGAAGCGTGCGTAGCATTGTCATTCTGGTCGCGAACGTGTACGTACATATATACTGGTCGATGTAGAGGCGCGCACATGTCGTAGTAGAGGCGGGCAGGGTGCAAGAAAGAAAATACGGCCACGTATGTGTACATACGGGCGGGGTCTCGACCGCCTACTCGCGCATACGTACGGCGAGGGCTCGTGTACATGGCTGGGTCAGAACGGAGAAACAGCGTCGTCGTCGTGTTCATGGGGAGGCAATGGAATGCGTCGTGTTCATGGGGAGGCAACGGAATGCGTCGCGTTCATCGGGGGGGCTTGGATGGAACAGGCGATGGAAACGAGGCCTGGCGTATTGCAGAACGGAGGAAACGGCCTTGTGTTCGACCGGCCACGTTCGAAACGGGATCCTGTTCATCGGGAGGGGTCTGGCGTACCGCAAAACGGAGGAAACGGACCTCCTACGGTCGAAACGGGGGTCCTGTTGATCGGGAGGGGTGTGGCATACCGCAAAACGGAGGAAACGGACCTCCTACGGTCGAAACGGGGGTCTTGTTGATCGAGAGGGGTGTGGCGTACCGCAAAACAAACGAAACAGACTTGTGTTGGAGCGCTACGGTCGAAACGGGGATCCTGTTCATCGGGAGGGGTGTGGCGTACCGCAAAACCGGACTCCACGGGATACTGTTCATCTCCACCGTCGACCCCCTCCAGCCTCCACGAGCTACTGTTCATCCACCGTCGACCTCCTCCAGCCTCCACCTGCGACTGTTCATCCACGGGCTCCTGTTCATCCAGCCTCCACCGCGCGCTACTCCACCGGCTACT
>NC_041384.1:3155891-3176991 GCF_002162155.2 Triticum dicoccoides | reverse complement strand
TCCCATCGATCGGCTTCAGTTAGCAGCAGTAGCGAAGGAATCACTCGATCGGGTTCAGTTAACAGCCATCAATCGATCGCTCGGGTTTAGTAATGCGTAGCCTGCAATGCAATCGCTCGGGTTCAGTTAGAGCCCAACGCCTCGCTCGGGTTTAGTTAGAGCCAACGCCTCGCACCCACGTGCGTACATGTACGAGAGAAACGCGCATCGCTCGGCCCCCGACCTCCCACCATAACCAGGAACTCCCCGAAATTTTCCTCCCCCTCGCTTCTACCATGGGTTTTTCCGTCATGGACGGCCCAAAGAATGTCATGTAGCTGCGTCTCCTGCCTGCCCAGGATGAAAAGCCCATTTTCTGTCATGATTTTTTGTCATAGAAGTAGGAGCCCACCACATCTATGATGATACCGGGTTTTGTCACAATTATCGTCATAGAATTGTCATATGTATGACAGGAAAAAAATTCGTTCGGCCCAAAATGTCACGGATGTGTCTTTTTTTGTAGTGACACAGGCGGCGATCCACTCTTCGACCGCAGCAGCAATGATCTCCGGGTCAGCAGCGGTGACGGCAGTCGGGCAGGAGGCCCTGTGCGGCCGCCGGCTCAAGTTTTATCTGATCTATTTGATGCGTTGGCTACGCTCATGGAAGAGGCTAACCCGGGATCAGGATGCCCACAACGTGGAAATTACAAAGATAAAGGATCAGATCACCCAGGCCAAGGCCGATTTGGCGGCTAAGGAAGTAAGGATGACTGCGGAGCGGGCCACTTTGGATGCACAGGCTTATCGACTTATGCTGGATCAAAATGCATCGCATGAAGTCCTGAAGAGGAGGCACCGGTCCCGCCTACCTCCGGTTTACGATGCTAGGAACCTCTTTAACACCCCAGGAGCGGGGACCAGTAACCCGCCGGTAGCAAACCGGGCGGAGGCACCTGGAGCGGGTGCGCCGGTTCAGCCACGTTTGATGGATCCGCCTCGGCAGAACAACATTGTGTCTCAACCCGTCCCAACGCCGCCGGGTCATTATTCTACTCCAATGGACAATCTCGTTGTTGCCTCTTCACGTCTGGAGGCCATCCCGATTGAAGGTGATTCTCCGATGGCTGTTGAGACGCGCCGGGTTAAGGAGCTTCTTCGGATAGCCTTGGTTCAACAGGAAGCGTATTCATACAGCCATGATCGAATTCATTCCACCCCTCGTCCAAGCCGGAGTTACAGCAGGCGTATGGATGAACCAGCCGTGTCAGTAAACGCACGGAACCGTGAAGCGCCCCGTGGCAACAACCCGACAGGTGGTGCTGGTGATGCTTAGGAGGTGGTAGACCGGGCCCGGGCGCGTAGGGAGGCCGAGTTAGCAGCGCAGTACGAAGCTCGTCATCTTACTCGAGTTCGTCCAACCACATCAGTCGAGCCAGGAGTTACCTCTAGTTCTTTGGGGTGCTGTGCCTTGTCCCAGCATTACGCAATGTGCGCCTGCCCAAGGATTTCAAGGGCCCGCGTAAGGTGCCGAATTACACTTCCGATTTATCTCCGGAAATATGGGTGGAAAGCTATGAGGTGGCCATGGAGATGCTTGATGTGGATGATGCGGCGTGTGCAAAATATTTCACCATGATGCTAGAAGGAACGACCCGTACTTGGTTAAAAAGTCTACCGGCTAACTCTATCAGTTCATGGGCCGAGTTGAGAGCCCGGTTTATCCAGAATTTTAAGGATACATGCAAGCAGCCTATGTTGATAGTAGACTTAGCTGCCTGTGTCCAGGAGGAAGGAGAGTCGACAACCCGTTGAGTACACCGGGTCTCGAAAATTTTGCATTCGTCAGACCGCATCAATGCCGATACTGCAGTTCTAACCTTGGAAGGCAACTGCCGGTTTGAACCTCTGAAGTTGAAATTGGGACGGCTAAAGCGCCATTGCAATGATATGGGGACCGTCATGGCCGCGTTAGTGAAGTATGCCGACTCTGATAGTACCAGGGATCCCGAGTCTGATGATGATAAGGCAGGGAAGGGAAAAAAGAGCGGCAACACCAGCACATAGGACAAGGGCCAGCGACGAAAGGGTAAACCGCCCAATCGCAGCGGAGCGCCTAATCCTAACCTGGACCGCCTATCTTACCTGTTGAACCAGCCCTGTCCAAAACATGGGACGAAGGAGATGCCAGCCACACACCTCTCGAAGGACTGCTACATCATGCAAGAGTTCAAAAATTCTAATGCTTTCCGGTATGATCACGGACCAGGTGGCGGTTCAGGCTCCGGATCTCATCGGCCGGGTTATGGTGGAGGAAATTCTGGTTCAGGCTTCAATGGTAATCAAGGTGGACACAACAATCAAGGTAATCAGGGCAGTCAGGGTGGCTACAATCAGCAGCAGCAGCAATCGGGTTATCAGAGCAACCCGAAGTAGTTAAACAGTGGGCAGTATCATGTCTTCTCCACTAGTTTAGACAAGCGTGACCAAAAGCTTCATAACAGGGCCGTGAACTCCGTTGAACCAGCAGTGCCCCGTTACTTGCGCTGGTCCGAGCAGCCAATTGTATGGAGTAGAGAGGATCATCCACCCCGGGTTGACAATCTGGGTCATCTGGCATTGGTGGTGGCACCTCAGGTGGGAGTTTATAAGTTCATCAAGGTACTCATGGATGGAGGAAGCAGTATCAATATCCTTTACTATGAAACCTTCCGTCGTATGGGGTTAACCGATGAAAATCTTAAACCGTCCAATACGGTGTTCCATGGTGTAGTGCCTGGTAAATCGGCGTATCTTGTTGGTAAGATAGATCTGGGGGTGGCTTTTGGAGATGATCACGATTCCAGATCAGAAACGTTGACCTTTGAAGTGGTGAAAATCAGAAGTCTGTATCACGCCCTGTTTGGACGGCCGGCTTATGCTAAATTTATGGCACGACCCTGTTATGTTTATCTGCAGCTCAAGATGCCAGGTCACAAAGGAACCATAACCATCCATGGAAGCTGCAAGATCGCTCTGGAGTGTGAAGAAGGTGATGCGGCCTATGCTGAGTCGGTTTGTGCCACAGAAGAGTTAAAATTTTACAAAGATAATGTTGATCCGGCAGATATGACTTCATTGAAGAAGCCAACTACAGAGCATGATCCGGCCCTGAAGTTTAAATTCGCTGCTGAGACTAAGCTTGTTGACTTCGTACCTGGCAATTCGTCCAAGCAGTTCAGCATCAGCGCAAACTTGGATCCGAAAATACGAAAGCGCGCTCATCGAGTTCATCCGTGAGAATCGGGACATCTTTGCGTGGAAGCCTTCTGACATGCCAAGTGTACCGAGAGGACTCACTGAGCACACTCTTAATGTTGGTCCTAAGTATAAACCGGTGAAGCAGTTTCTCCGTCAGTTCAATGAAGAAAGACGCAAAGCTATTGGAGAGGAAGTGGCCAGGCTCTTAGCGGCTGGATTTATCGTTGAAGTTTTCCATCCTAAATGGTTAGCTAATCCGGTGCTGGTCCTTAAGAAGGACGACACATGGCTAATACACCGGTTCTTGCTGCTCCGGTTGATAAGGAACCATTGTTGTTATATGTGGCAGCTAACGCTCGAGCAGTCAGCGTGGCTATTGTGGTGGAGCGCAAGGCGGTAGGCAAGGAATATCCGGTTCAACGTCCGGTTTACTATATCAGTGAGGTGCTTATTGAGTCCAAGCAAAGGTACCCACATTGGCAGAAGTTGGTGTATGGACTTTTCATGGCAAGCCGGAAGCTTAAGCGGTATTTCCAAGGTTATCCCATCACAGTGGTCAGCTCTGCTCCTTTGGGAGATATAATCCAAAACAGGGAAGCAACTGGCCAGATTGCCAAGTGGGCTATAGAGCTTGGGCCTCATGGGTTGAAATACATACCTCGCACGGCGATCAAGTCTCATGCACTTGTGGATTTCATCAACGATTGGACAGAACTGCAAGCACCTGAAGAGAAGCCGGATCACACTTATTGGACTACTCATTTTGATGGGTCCAGGCAATTGGAGGGCTCGGGGCTGGAGTCGTATTAACTTCCCCACAAGGTGACAAGTTTTGTTATGTTCTCCGTTTAATGTTCCCTTGTACTAACAATGCAGCTGAGTATGAAGCTTTACTCCATGGTCTTCGGATGGCTAAGGAGATGAATCTAAGCCGAGTTAAGTGCTTCGGTGACTCGGACCTGGTAGCTCAACAAGTGTCTGGCACTTGGGATTCCAAGGATCCGCTCATGGCAGCATACCGTCGTGAGGTGGATGTTGTTGCAGGCCACTTTAAAGGTTATCAGGTGGATCATGTGGACCGACGGAAGAACGAAGCGGCAGACGCTTTGAGCCGACTGGGTTCTCAACGTAAACCGGTCCTGCCTAGTGTCTTCTTGGATGTTCTGCATAATCCGTCCGTCAAGCTCCCTGGTGAAGAGGATTTGGCTATTCCTGATCTGGAAGCTCAGTTGGTGGCGGCCCTTCATGTTATCCCAGATTGAACAGTTCCTTAACTAGCGTATATGAACCGGGGCGAGTTGCCAGAGGATGAGACTCTGGCCAGGAAGATAATCCGGTGGTCCAAGCCCATGACTATTATCAATGGAGAGTTGCATCATTGCAGTGTGACAGGGGCATTCCAGCGTTGTGTGTCTCCTGAAGAAGGCTGTGAAATTTTGCGTGAAATTCATGAAGGAGACTATGGTCATCACGCCGGTTCAAAATCTTTGGTGGCCAAAGCGTTTCGTCATGGGTTTTATTGGTTGACAGCTCATGTTGATGCTGAGTACTTGGTCAGACGTTGAGATGGCTGTCAGAAGTTCTCAAGACACACTCATGTACCGGCTCAAGAATTGAGGATGATTCCAATTACTTGGTCGTTTGCAACTTGGGGGCTGGATATGGTTGGGCCTTTCAAGAGGTCCAACGACAAGAAGACCCACCTTCTAGTGGCGGTTGACAAGTTCACAAAGTGGGTAGAGGAAGAGCCTGTTAGCAAGTGTGACGCGGCCATGGCGGTTCAATTCATCAAAAAGGTGATTTTCCGGTTTGGCTTTCCACATAGCATTATCACTGACAATGGCACCAATCTGTCCAAGGGTGCCATGAAGGAGTTCTGTCAACGTGAGCATATCCGGCTTGACGTATCATCAGTGGCTCACCCACAGTCCAATGGTCAAGCAGAGAGGGCCAATCAAGAGATCTTGAGAGGCATCAAACCCCAGCTTATGGTTCCTTTGCAACGAACGCCGGATTGTTGGGTGGAGGAGCTGCCTTCAGTGTTATGGAGCATCAATACCACGCCCAACAGGTCCATAGGATACACACCGTTCTTCATGGTTTATGGAGCGGAGGCAGTTCTTCCTAGTGACATCCGTCACGACTCACCCCGTGTAGCGGCATATGTTGAAGAGGACAACGAGAAGGCACGGCAAGAAGCTCTTGACCTGTTAGATGAGGAGCGTGACATAGCGGCCGCCTGTTCGGCGATTTACCAGCAAGATCTGCATCGCTACCATAGCCGCCGGGTTAGAACCAGAACCTTTCAAGAAGGAGATTGGTGCTTCGGCTCATCCAGGATCAGACGGATATGCACAAGTTATCCCCACCTTGGGAAGGACCTTTTGTGGTCAGCAAGAATCTACACAACGGGTCATACTACCTAATCGATGTTCGAGAGCGCAAAGACTCATGTAAGTCGGAGGAGGAGACCAACCGGCCGTGGAATATTGCTCATCTTCGGCCCTACTATACTTGAGCTATAGGCTCTGCTTATGTACAAATTATGACAATGTATATATTATGATCAATACAATAAACCGGAACCTCATCTAAAGCGGGGTCTCTATTATTTTTACATCATGTGTGGTTACATGGAGCTTCTGTTCTTAAAGCGGCGTCCAGTTTACCCCTTGATTTAGCTTCTCAACAGCTTTATATTATATCACTTGGGGGCTTGGTCGTATCCGAACCATAGCGACACCTTTTGATAGGCGCAATGCCACAGCATCACTTGGGGGCTTGGTCGTATCCGAACCATAGCAACGCCTCTTGATCAACGCAAAGCCACAGCATCACTTCGGGGCATGATCGAACCCGAACCATAGCTACACCTCTTGATCGGCGTAATGCCACAGCATCATTTGGGGACCTGGCTGACTCGAACCATAGCTACACCTTTTGGGGGATTGGTCATGTCCGACCGTGGTAACACCTCTTGGTCGGCTTAAAGCCTTGATTACAATGGTTTTTATTTTTGCCTTTGCTTGCATTATGTTCTCTTTTTTAATGAACATTTTTTGTTGCTTTTTCAAACCGACATTGTTAATCTGGTTCGACTGTCAATTGCAAATTGACGGTACACGGTCAAATCTTAATCCGGAGACTATCTGCCCAGTCCGATTTTATGTTGCCATCTTATTATGGAATAAACCGGTGTTTATCATAACCCGGAACAGTTTACATTGTAAACCGGCCTTATATTAACAGGAGCTGTTTTCTCCTCCAAAGTTTGGGTTATCAGCCCCGCTACAAGGTTGGCCAGCCAACACCATGCCTGACGGTGGCAGGTATTATATATTTCCATATTTGGTTATATGTTATAACCAAAGTTATCATCTTTGGTTTTATATACATGAGTATCATGACCCGCCCGGTGGTAAACCGCCAGGGCGTTTTAAGCTTCTTGATTGCAGAAACAGCTTGAACAGATGAATATGGATATCATATCTTAGGTATTACGAATCAAACAGGCATCAGTTAAAGATAAATATGCACGAAGGCATACCAGACCAAGTATGTCAACTAGCCTATTACAAGGCGTTCCAGTGCCCAAAAAGATCATTGTTTTTATCAAATACATGTCATAGCATGTAGTATTCTAAACCGGCCTCTGGTTCACGCTTGGTCACCGGCTTGACCTGACGGTTGTGGATCATCTCGCGCCGGTTCAACTTCTTCCTCCCTACCCAGTGGCTGGAAATCAACAGTTGCCCAGTCGATCCCAGTTAAGGCTTGAAATACAGCTTCATCACTTATCAGCAGGGACGGTTCAATGTCAGGAGCGTAAGTGTGCTTACGGATTGGCGGGATAAGATTCTCAGCTTCAGGAATTGGTGCAGCAACCCGCTTGTTTTTATCATCATAGTTGGAATGATAGTGGGAAAGATCCGCCTCTTCAACCAGTTGACAAGCCAGAGGGCGCACTTCCCGGTTTATGGTTCGGAGATCCTCTTCATCAAATTTTGTCCCTTCTTCCTTCAAGCTGGGATAGCCTTGGGCCGCTTCAACAGGATAAAATTCAGGCACCCACGCTTTTTCCTGGATTAGGGCGGTCAAAGCACCCGTTCTAGCAGCAGATTTCTTCAGCTCTTCAACCCGGGCAGGGAGCATAGATAACATTTCAATGGTATCTTTGATCAAGGTGGGCGACGAATTTTTGTGGGAAGCAGTGTAGATGATCCGTTGTGCACCAGAGTACAGTTGCTCTATCAGAGTGTAGGCAGCTTTTAACTTCTTCCGCACATACGATCCCAAGTGGCCAATACGAGTTCTTGTATCATTGCAAGGGTTAGTAAACCGGCAGCTACATGACAAGGTCTGCTCAATTCAGAAAACAATGATACCTACCAAATACAGCTGCAGTCATGGCATGAACCTGTCGTTTCACGCTGGTCAATTCATCGACAACCGGTTTAAGAGCGGCTTCTGCTTTTTCAGCCCTTTGCGCTAAAGCGGATTTCTCAGTCGTCCAATCCGCCCGCTCTTTGTTGAAGCACTCTTTAAGTTTTTCCATAGCGCTCAAAGCGCTGGTCAGTTCTTCCTTTGCCTTGGAGGTTTCTGCCTGTTGTGACTTAAGGTTTTCCTGCAGGTCGGCGGTTTGATTTTCTCTCTTGCTCAGCTCAGCCTGCATAGAGATAGTTATATGATGAAATGATAGTACAAATTTGAAGTACCAACCACATAACAAGTTATGCCCTTGGTACTTGGGGGCTAATGCATATTTGCTCTTCATTGTACAGTTTCTACAAAGTCCCAAGCTCAATACAAGTATTCAACTTGGCACTTGGGGGCTAACGGCTATTTATTCAAAGTCTACTGATACAGAAATTTTCTTTTATAAAGTCCCGGTTTATCTTTATAAAGTTAAACCGGCCCTTGGGGGCTACGTCAGCAAGGTTAAAGATGCAATTGAGGTTCACATTGAATACTTACTACAAGTCCCGGTTTAAGTTGATATCTTAAACCATCACTTGGGGGATATTGGAGTTGATAAGCTATGAAATAAGACAAGCAGAGAAGCATATAGGAAGTTACCTCATATTTTTCCTTCATCATATTGACCATACCGGCTTCATAATCGCGGCTGGTGTACAGCCGGTTCAGATAGCCATAATGGAGATCTTGAGCATTCAGAGCAGCATATGTTGACAAATCAGCATTCCATTTGCCTTTGCCAACCGCAGAGAATTCCTCTTTGGCAGTATGTCTTGACAAAGCAACAGGATTACTTGGTTCAGTATGGCCAAAGCCAGTAATAAGGACATCATCATCTTTTTCTTCAGTGGTTTGTACTGGGGTCGCCAGTTTGTTAGTATTCTTTGCTGGACTAGCCGGTTTATCAGTCCAGATAGAGCTGGTCGGCTGATCAACAGGGCCTGTGGTGTCAACCTCTGCCTGTTCAGCAACAAAGTCATGGTCTTGTGGTGGTGGGTCATTCAGCACATCATCAAGGTTGGCCTCTGCAGGATCTGGTATTCTCTCCGGTTCAGCAGATGTATTTTCCTCTGCCGTTTTGTTCAGGAGAGCTTTCTTGCTTGGTCTGGGTTTGGCACTGAGAAAGTCAAGCATGAAGGTCAATATAACGTATAAAATACATGTTAAAGATAAGGCAAGTGAACAACTTACCCAATGACCTTTTTGAGAGGTGGAAGATTGTTAGCTGACGACTCACCAGAGGAGGAATGAGAAGTGCCCTGATAATTGGAATCAGACGGATTAAGAGGTTGACGAAAACAACCTGCTTTAGGGCATGAAGTGACAAGGCAATTAGAGACCTCTGAACGGCGTTTTCGAACCGGACTGTTTGGTAAACCGGTGGAGGTAGCTACGTGGCCGCTGTGCCGGGTCGTGCAGCGAGCTTCGTGCTGTTGTGTCTTCACAGGAAAGTTTGGATCCAAGTAAGCAAGAGGATGAGAAAATTTAACTTTCCGGTTTGCCCGACGGGTCTTTAGTGAAGGCAAAGGGTCTGAATCGGAGGAAAGAACGATTACCTCTGCAGCATCGGCGTGACTGAATTCAGCGTCGTCCTGGCAATAATCATCATCAATAAGGCGTATGAGAAATAAGTCAAGTGAGTCAAGTTCTACCTCAAGATCCGGGTTACCCACATCATCGTCAGCCGGTGGATTGGAGGATGCAGTGGTTCTCTTCCTGCTAGCAGGCTTCTTCACAGATTTGGTCTTTTGCCGGGTTGGCTTCACCGATTTATCTTGTGAAGGTTTCTTGTTCCAGAACGGATCATCGGCCTATCAAAAATAATAACATTTTCAGATAATATTTGGACAGAAGCAATTTCAGATATGCAGATGGTATGATTCTTACTACTGGCGGTTTGTTGATGGCGCAAAAGGGGAGTAGGCGGTTTGAGCACAAACATCCTCCGGTTCATTCAACATCTTTTTCACAGCTTCAGTAACTTCATCGTTTGTAAGATGGATATCAATGTGCCATTGAGCATCCTTTACATCTCCTGTATACTCGCACATCAAACCGGGGCGCTGGCTTAAGGGCAGTACGCTCCAAGATATCCAGCAGCGAGCAAAATCAACCTCTGTCAACCCGTTTGCCATGAAGGCCCTAAGCTTGGATAGTTGAGGAGCATATTTGCTTCTCTCCTTGGCAGTCAGCCTCTGAGGAAAAGGGTGTGTATTGCTCAGACGTTTCGGACGGTAACCCGGCAGGGGATTTTCTTCAGAAGGAGAGGTGTCCTTGCAATAAAACCATGTCTAGTTCCATTCTTTGGGGTGGCTGTGAAGATTGGCATGAGGGAAGGTGACTTCTTTCCTTTTCTGAATCGCCATACCACCCAGTTCTTTGTTGGGTCCATCTTTGAATTTTGTGCGACAGTTCAGGTGAAAGCAGTCCCTAAATAGCTCTACTGAAGGTTCCTCCTGAAGGTAAACCTCACTGAAGACTTGAAAGTGGCAGATATTGGTTACGAAGTTAGGACCGATATCTTGTGGGCACAGTTCAAAGTTGGCTAAGACATCCCAGAAAAACTTTGAACCGGGAGGGTTGAAGCCCCAGCTTAAATGATCAGCAAAAACAATAACTTCTCCCTCTTGGGGAGTAGGGGGACATTCCGTGCCAGGGACCCTCCAATGAATGACGTTTTTCTCGCTTAAAGTGCCCGTTTTCACCAGATTGTTCAGCTGGTCCTCAGTCACTCGAGAAGGGACCCAGTTGCACTCATACACTTGTTTGGCCATGGCAAGATCTACAATACAATAATTGCCGGTTCAAGAATACGTTGGACAGTCATATGATGATGCATATTTGCTAAATGGGGGTTAGCTATCTATAAACCGGAGTTCAACAATGCAACAGTGCCCTAGTAAAGGGTTTGGCGGTTCAACAAGGGGACTAATGGTGTATACCGAGTTGTCATTTTTGGCAGATAGTTAAACCGCCTAGTCTAAACATCGAAGAGTCAAGACTACAGATGTGTAAGTGAATGAAAACAGGTTTCACAAGTTGATGTTGCCGTTTTGGATCTAAGGCATATCAGAAAAGGGAAATATATTCAAAATCTAAGAAGCAGTACTGGACCAATGAGTGAAGGTTCGGATGAGATTTACTGTTTTGAGATGCATAAGTGGAAACAGAGGCTAAAGGCTACCATTATACAGAGCACATATTCAGGAGTTTATCAAGAACCATCGTATGAACAAAGAACGACTGATGAACACCGGAGAACGTTGAAACCCTAGAACAGATCTATGGCGGAAAGGGCAGAGAACTTACCGAAGCTAAGGAAGAAGCGGAAGGGCGCCGCGCTATTCTGGTGCGTTCAGGGTGATGCAGCGGCCAAGGTCGGAGCAGAGACGACAGTCGACGGTGGCGGCGGAGCTCCAGAGGCTGAGCGGCGCAAGGAGGACGACGCGAAGAGGCACGAGGGGGAAAAGAAAATGACCCCTCGGTCCTATTTATAAAAGCAGGGGATAAGTGTCAGGTGCGAAAATCAAGGGGCCGCAAATTTGGAAGTGAGGCGGAGCTGTTGCCTCGATTGTCGGAGACCCATTAATGAAGAGGTGTCATACATAGTTTTTAATAAATGACGTCACGACGGTTTACCACGATCTGAGAAGATGACGTCACGGCGGTTTACCAAATTATGAGAAGATGTTGAAGACAAAGTTTTTATTAAGGATTGACATGAACCTGTTGAAATCAATCTGGGGCCTAATGTTGGGGATATTACTATTGAGTGTAAACCGGCCAGGAGAGGTCAGGTTAACTTCATCAGTAGTTGGTTATGCTTGAAGCCCATGAAGACAGATGAGGATGCTGTGTAAGGCCCAGGGCCCAGGACTAGTTTAAGGCCTGTAGTTGTAAACCGGCTTTTGGTATGTAACTTGTATTGTAAGATAGAAGTAGTGGAGACCGAACCGGACACGCTTATGAGCCGGTCTCGGGACTCCGTAAACCAACGGGCGTCAAACCATGTATATAAGGGGATGACCCAGCGGCGGTTCAGGACAACAGACAACAACTCGAGACTTAGGCGAAGCATATTCGCTCCCTGGTCATCGAAACCCCATCAATTCCATCACAACTAGACGTAGGCTTCTACCTTCATCGAAGGGGCCGAACTAGTATAAACTCTCTTACGTCCCCTGTCTGCTTTAACCCCTTCAAGCTAACCCGTAGCGATGGTTCCACGACTAAGTCCTTTCAAGAGGACATCTGCCGTGACAAAACCACGACACGGTGCATAGCAGACTCACTACTGTGCCAAAAGCCCGTTACAGGAGGCCAGAAAGCGAGCGAGAGGCGCTAAAATGCATGCACGTGAGATATAGGAGGGGCACCCACCTTCTGGCCCAATGGGCGGTTGGTGACAGGAGCAGAGCAAGGTGGCATGACTGCTAGATGGGCTAGCAGATCTAGCTAGGTTGCTTGGCTAGAGGCAGTCGGATTGTTGCGGGCAAGCTGTCGGCTGGCCCACATGCATTAAGCAAGCTAGAACGCAGGTAGGCGATGCAGACGAGCTCGAGGCTCCGTCGAGCATGGCGGCAGAGAGCATCTGCTCGGGGACATTCATAGTGAGGGCTAGAGAGTGAAGGAACGGACTGATCCAGGAGTGAGGAGGCGAGGGTCCTCGATTTTGGTTAGCGGCGAGCTGCTTCGGCCTGGTTGGTTCCCCGGTAAGAAGAAATAGAGTTGAGAGGGAAAGGAGGAAGGGAGAGGAGCCCACGACAATGACTCACTGCTTCTAGTCGCTAGCGGCTCATCATTCGTCGACAAGAGGTGGAAATCGTGTGCGTGAAGCTACGCACCGCTCGGAGGAGCTCGAGTGTCTCCCGTGGCATGGAGGGTTGTTGTTTAGAAGGGGATCTCATGAATCAGATTGAGGTTGGGCTAGGTTTGGGTGGTTGTGGACTAAAATCAAAAGAGTCGTCCGCTAATTTTTACGGTTTACAAGAAATGGAATGGAGGCAATGCCATTTTTTGCATGCAAAATGGAGGAAATGCCTTAAATAGACAGGTCAATTAGGAGAGGCTTGGCCTAGATTTTGGGCTGACATAGAGGGGGGCATAATCCCGTGGCTTGGAGGTACATCAACCAAAGTGTTATTCTGCTTGATAGCTCAAATGAGCTTGGTGAACAGTAAAATCGACAGAAGATGAAAAAAAATTCAAAAAAAATCTGAATTTTATTTATGGTCACCTTTGACAAAAGTTTTCTATGTTTGAAAATTTTCATCAAGAAATGACAACCGTGGAAGTCATGACAAAAAAAATTCAGTACTCCAAAATGCTTTAAAAATTAGCATTTTTGGAGTATCAATTTTGTTTTTTTTCACGACTTCCAGGAATATTCTTTCATTATAAATTTTACAAGCTCATAGAACATTTGTCAAAGGTTAACGCAAAAAAACCAGAATTTTTTGAATTTTGTACTATTTTCCTGATTTTACTGTTCATTAGGAGCATTTGAGCTCAGGTGCAAATACTCCACGTCCGTACATCAACCACCCTCTTGAAGAAAAAATCAACCCTTCTCTTTGATCTGTATACTTTTCTCCCAAAAAAGCACGTATGATTAGGCAATTTGATCTATGTGGAACGAGTCATAATGCATAGTGGCAGATGGTTGGGTCGATGTGAAGGAGATTAGTTGTTGGATTGCATGCATGGAAAAGGAAAGATGCTGAGATTAGCATCGATGACAGTCACATGAGACTTGTTTAGGGAGGCCAAGGTCAACACACATGGAAAGTGAAGTGAAGTGACGCATGCACATGTGCTAGGCTGGCACTGCTTTGTGCCGGTGGCTAATGAATTACGCTAGAATTAGTTGCCTACTAATTAAGCAACTCCAGTGCTGCCCATCAGTTATTGGGCTCTCAGAAGCAGCTGTGAGTTCTAAAAAGCATTGCTCTTGTACACACATGTACTACAAGTGTATGGTTATACAAGCGCAGAAAAAGCGCGGCATGTCGCCGCGCCAGTAAGAGAGCCCGTTTGATTCGTTGGTGTTGATGATGTGACATTTTGTTCGACGAATAGTTCCTTGTAAGTCTTGTGTAATTTTTTGTTTGGATGCAAGCCTTTGTATATGCTTTTTATTCACTGTGAGAAATGTATCACTTGAACACATTTTCAAGAAGTGATAAGTAAGAAGTTATGACAACCAAGAAGCTGCCAACTGGTACAGTCCGTCACTGCATGACAACGATTCAAGAAGCAGAAGTCCAATTGCATTTATTGATTTATAGATAATCTCAGAATGCATTTATAAATTCAGAATTACAATTCTTCATGGGCATGAATGTAAAATATCCAAAATTCTCACTTCAATAAGAACAACGTTAATATGGAGGAATCCTCCAACATTGATGGGATCATTTCATTTCTATCATTAGCAAATTCAGGCCCTTCTACAATCTTGTGAAGAAGCGTTGAAGCCTCATACACCACCCTAAAAAACTGCAAAAAGAACACTCGGAGCAGCATGAAGAAACCTTTTCACCAGTACTGAACTTTAGGCTTCCAGCAGGAATTGAACATATAAACCCTCAAGGACTCGTATTCACAACCGATGGCTCAAGTGCACCGCACCACGCAAAGAAAAACCACCGCACCGCGATCGCGCGTGGGAAAAAAACAGCGAGGGTCAGGCGAGCGCACTGCACCACGCGAGGGAAAAGACCACCGCTCCGCGCGAGGGACGCGCTCGACGTACAGGCCGTCGTGAGGCCCGCGCCCGTCCGCTTTCTCCTTCATCCCCGTGCCCTCGTCTCCAACCCTAAATCTTTTCCCCCTCCCCTACAACCGCCTTCCCATGCTCCTCATCCGCTTGCTGGAAGGGAAAGTCCAGAGGAATATGCTTTGAGAGGTGTCATAATATGAAAGGTATGCATCCATGATTCATTTGTCTATGCATCCGTGCATCTTTGGTTTTATCTACCAGATGACGCTTCTTTACAGGAAACAATTCGTTCTGCCCAAGGGTGTTTCTTTGTACCGGGGCATTGTCTCCATATGCTAGCACTAGTAGAAAAAGGGTCAAATGTGAAGCACATTAGTGTCGGTTTGAATTTGAGCTGGCACTACTGGTACATTAGTGCCGGTTCATGGCGGCGATCAATAGTACCGGTTCGTGGCGAACCTTTAGTACCGGTTCATGCCACGAACCGGTACTAAAGATGTTGTGTCAGCCTGCGGTCAGGCTATGCCCCACCATCACCATTTAGTGCCGGTTCGTACCACGAACCGGTACTAATGAGGTTATGGCTAGCTGTTTTTAGTCCCACCTCGCTTCCCTAACAAGGCTTTTACCACCTTAAATATGTTACTTCTCAAACTATCACAAGCACTTGGTCTTCATTGAACTCTATGTGTAGAATTTGTGGCTGCAATATGAGTCTTCACCGGTTTATAAATCGTTGAGGACTCATATTGACAATTTAGATTGTACATAAAAAGATCATTGATGATCATAGTATTTTTGATGTATAAGATCGTATTGACAATTCAGACTGTAAAGAAATATAAGATCATGATCTAAATGCTCTTATATTTTTTGCGTTTAGTATGCACCATTCAAAGCGGGGCCATCAACTTTCAACCATTTATGCCTTCATTTGCTATTTTTCATGCATTTAATGATTTGTTTTGAGAACTAAATGATCTGGAAACTGAAAAGCACTACAAATGAACTCTGAAAAAGTTGAAACTTGGCATGGTATCATGATTTCATCCACATATCATGTTCAAAAGAGTAGAGAGGATTACGGCAAAAACTAGATGCACTTCGTTTACAAACTAGACAATCTCTTTCGAAGTATTCGGGTTTCTGATGAAATTAAATTCATCTGTTAAAAAGGCATTTCATTTTTTTAAACTTATTACAACTCCAGACTTTTTGTGCATTCAGTATGCACCATTCAACTGCCACTAGTAGAAAACAGGGCTATGGTCCAGGCCGACTCAGCCCATTAGTCCCGGTTCAGTCTAGAACCGGGACCAATGTGGGCATTGGTCCCGGTTCGTGAGCCCAGGGGCCGGCCGGGCCACGTGGGCCATTGGTCCCGGTTCGTCTGGACCTTTTGATCCCGGTTGGTGGGACGAACCGGGACCAATGGGCCTCGCTCCTGGCCCACCACCATTGGTCCCGGTTGGTGGCTTGAACCGGGACCAAAGGCTCCCCTTTAGTCCCGGCTCATGTCACCAACCGGGACCAATGAGGTGCCTATATATACCCCCTCACGCAAGAGCAGAGCACAGTGCTTTGTTTTTTCTGGCCGAGGGGGAGAGGGCTTTGTGGTGCTCTAGCTCACCTCCTATGCACATGAGGTGTTCGATGGAATGCCTGAGCCACACTACTTAAGCTTTCTCCTCTCGAAGCTCGACCTCCAAGCTCCATTTTCCTCAAGATTTGTCTAGATTTAGCGGTCCGTCACGCCCCGTCCCCGTCTTCACCGCCGTCAATCACCCGCGCCGATCTCATCGCCGACACCACCGTGGTGAGCCTCTTGTTCTTATCTTCTTTCTGAAAGGAAAAATATTCTTACTTGTATGTTTAGATAGATACTTGTATCATTTTCTTACATTTATTATTGCATCTTATATAGTGCGATGGTTTTGGTATCCGGCCCCGTCGGCCCTCGTCCTGTCTATGATTCGGATTTGGTATGTATATTATCTTTATAACTATTGGTTCATTTATTGTTTATAAAAATTATGCCGACCAACGTGACATAGATTTTATTTATCTAGGATGTATGTGAATCGGAAATGCCAACCGACCCTATTGTCGAGAGGTTAAATTTAGTTGAAGAAGAAAACAATTTGTTGAAGGAAAAAATAAAAAAAATTGAGGAGGAGGAGATGATATTGGAGTTGCATGTTGCGGATGTCGTCGATGATCACAAGATCAAGATGGATGCAATGCGCTTGAAGATCAGAAAGATTAGAAAATATGCCATTCATACCAAGGCTTGGTATCACTATGCTGTTGGATCAATTGTTACCTTGGTTGCGATTATGATCGCATTTGTTTTCGCATTGAAATGTTTTACATAGTTTCAATGTATGGTTTAATTAATTAGATGCTCTGGAGAGCTATATGTTGTTAGATGAGAACTATGTATGCACTTTGGTTTTAATGTGATGATGAACTTCTATTAATTTGGACACTTAATTATATATAATGCACGCAGATGAACCGACAATGGATGTACGGGGTCAGACACACCCGCGAGTACATTAAGGGCGTGCATGAGTTTCTCGATGCGGCTGAGGCAAACAAGCAGAATGGTTTTATGTGTTCTCCATGCACTGAATGTGGGAATACGAGGTCTTACTCTAACCGGAAAATCCTTCACTCCCACCTGCTTTACAAGGGTTTCATGCCACACTATAATGTTTGGACGAGGCACGGAGAAATAGGGGTTATGATGGAAGACGGCGAAGAAGAAGAGTACGATGACAACTATGTGCCCCCTGAATACGGTGATGCTGCAACGGCGGGAGCTGGTGAAGATCAAGAGGAACCAGACGATGTGCCCAATGATGCTGCCACGGGTGAAGCTGCTGAAGATCAAGAGGAACGAGACGATGTGCCCGATGGTGATGATCTCCGCCGGGTCATTGTCGATGCAAGGACGCAATGCATTAGTCAAAAGGAGAAGCTGAAGTTCGATCGCCTGTTAGAGGATCACAAAAAAGGGTTATACCCCAATTGTGAAGATGGCAACACAAAGCTCGGTACCGTACTGGAATTGCTGCAGTGGAAGGCAGAGAATGCTGTGGCTGACAAAGGATTTGAGAAGCTACTGAAAATATTGAAGAAGAAGCTTCCAAAGGATAACGAATTGCCCGACAGTACATACGGCAAAGAAGGTCGTATGCCCTCTAGGATTGGAGGTGGAGAAGATACATGCATGCCCTAATGACTACATCCTCTACCGCGATGCATACAAGGATCTGAATGCATGCCCGGTATGCGGTGCATTGCGGTATAAGATCAGACGAGATGACCCTGGTGATGTTGACGGTGAGCCCCTCAGGAAGAGGGTTCCTGCGAAGGTGATGTGGTGTGCTCCTATAATACCACGGTTGAAACGTCTGTTCAGAAACGAAGAGCATGCCAAGTTGATGCGATGGCACAGTGAGAACCGAAAGAAAGATGGGAAGTTGAGAGCACCCGCTGACGGGTCGCAGTGGAGAAAAATCGAGAGAAAGTACTGGGATGAGTTTGCAAAGGACCCAAGGAATGTATGGTTTGCTTTAAGCGCGGATGGCATTAATCCTTTCGGGGAGCAGAGCAGCAATCACAGCACCTGGCCCGTGACTCTATGTATGTATAACCTTCCTCCTTGGATGTGCATGAAGCGGAAGTTCATTATGATGCCAGTTCTCATCCAAGGCCCTAAGCAACCCGGCAACGAAATTTATGTGTACCTAAGGCCATTAGTTGAAGAACTTTTACAGCTGTGGAATGGAAACGGTGTGCGTACGTGGGATGAGCACAGACGGGAGAAATTTAACCTTAAGGCGTTGCTGTTCGTGACCATCAACGATTGGCCCGCTCTCAGTAACCTTTCAGGATAGACAAACAAAGGATACCACGCATGCACGCACTGTTTAGATGACACTGAAAGTATATACCTGGACAAATGCAGGAAGAATGTGTACCTGGGCCATCGTCGATTTCTTCCGACCAACCATCAATGTCGAAAGAAAGGCAAGCATTTCAAAGGCGAGGCAGATCACCGGAAGAAGCCCGCCATGCGCACCAGTGATCACGTGCTTGCTATGGTCAATGATTTACACTACGTAATCTTTGGAAGGGGTCCCGGTGGACTAGCTGTTCCGAATGACGCTGAGGGACACGCACCTATGTGGAAGAAGAAATCTATATTTTGGTACCTACCCTACTGGAAAGACCTAGAGGTCCGCTCCTCAATCGACGTGATGCACGTGAAGAAGAACCTTTGCGTGAACCTGCTAGGCTTCTTGGGCGTGTATGGGAAGACAAAAGATACACCTGAGGCACGGGAGGACCTGCAATGTTTGCACGAAAAAGACGGCATGCCTCCGAAGCAGTATAAAGGTCCTGCCAGCTACGCTCTTACGAAAGAAGAGAAAGAAATCTTCTTTGAATGCCTGCTCAGTATGAAGGTCACAACTGGCTTCTCGTCGAATATAAAGGGAATAATAAATATGCCAGAGAAAAAGTTTCAGAACCTAAAGTCTCATGACTGCCACGTGATTATGACGCAACTGCTTCCGGTTGCATTGAGGGGGCTTCTACCAGAAAACGTCCGATTAGCCATTGTGAAGCTATGTGCATTCCTCAATGCAATCTCTCAGAAGGTGATCGATCCAGAAATCGTACCAAGGCTAAGGAGTGATGTGGCGCAATGTCTTGTCAGTTTCGAGCTGGTGTTCCCACCATCCTTCTTCAATATCATGACGCATGTCCTAGTTCATCTAGTCGACGAGATTGTCATCCTGGGGCCCGTATTTCTACACAATATGTTCCCCTTTGAGAGGTTCATGGGAGTCCTAAAGAAATATGTCCGTAACCGCGCTAGGCCAGAAGGAAGCATCTCCATGGGCCATCAAACAGAGGATGTTATCGGGTTTTGTGTTGACTTCATTCCTTGCCTTAACAAGATAGGTCTCCCTAAATCGCGGTATGAGGGGAGACTGACTGGAAAAGGCACTCTTGGAAGAGACTCAATAATATGCAGGGACGGATATTCTTGGTCTCAAGCACACTACACAGTTCTACAGAACTCTACCTTGGTGATCCCGTATGTCAATGAACACAAGAACAGTCTGCGCTCCAAACACCTGGAGCAATGCGACGACTGGATTACATGTGAACACATCAGGACTTTCAGCAGTTGGTTGGAAACACGTCTCAGAGGTGACAACACTGTTTGTGATGAGTTGTACTTGTTGTCCAGGGGACCATCTTTGACTGTATTGACTTACAAAGGATACGAGATAAATGGGAATACATTTTACACGATCGCCCAAGACCAAAAGAGCACCAACCAAAACAGCGGTGTCCGCTTTGATGCAGCAACCGAGAGCGGAAAGGACACATATTATGGTTACATAGTGGACATATGGGAACTTGACTACGGACCTGATTTTAAGGTCCCTTTGTTTAAGTGCAAATGGGTCAATCTGTTAGGCGGCAGGGTACAGGTAGACCCACAGTACGGAATGACAACAGTGGATCTGAAAAATCTTGGGTACACTGACGAACCGTTCGTCCTAGCCAATGATGTGGCACAGGTTATCTATGTGAAGGACATGTCTACCAAACCGAGAAAAAGAAAAGATAAGGAAGCGAATACATCATACGATGAGCCAAAGCGCCACATAGTTCTTTCAGGAAAAAGGGACATCCTGGGAGTGGACGGCAAGACAGACATGTCTGAAGATTACGAAAAGTTTCATGAAATTCCTCCCTTCAATGTCAAGGCTGACCCAAGCATCCTGATAAACAATGAAGATTATCCATGGTTACGGCGCAATAAGAAAATGACACAAGCGAACAAAAAGTGAAGACTTTCTCCCGCAACTATTATGATGATACCATGCCAAATTTGTAACAGACGAACATGCTACCATTGTCCGTTTTGTACATGCACATGCTATGTGGGTGAAATTATGATACCATCCCAACTTTCAATTTTTTCAGAGTTCATTTGAAATGCTTTCTTGTCTTATGGTTCGAAACTTTGGTACTTCGAAAGTGATTGTCCATTTTGTACACGAAGTGCATCAAGTTTTTGTCGTAACCCTCTCTACTTTGTGGAACATGCTATGTGGGTGAAATGATGATACCATGCCAACTTTCAACCTTTTCAGAGTTCATTTTGAAATGCTTTCCAATTTCAAAGTCATTTAGCTAAAAGAATGAATTAATAGCAAACAGAATGAACTACAAAACTTTTATGAAAATAAAAACAATCAATTAAAATATTATGTTATGATCAACTAAAATAAAACTATAATATTCTTCAATAGCAAAAAGAATATAATTTTTGTGACCTAAAATCAAACTATAAGTATTTAATTGTAAGTATAAATAAAAAATAAATAGAAAAGAAGAAAAAAAATAGCAAAGAAGAATATAATTTTGTGACCTAAATTTTTGTGACCTACAATTATTATTCATAAACTAGTGATTCACACAAATTATTAAAAATTCAAATTTAAACTATTCAAAATTTAAAACTAATGGCACTAACAGAAAGTTTATAATTTTTGTGACCTAAAATCAAAAAGAAATCACTAAAAAACTATAAGTATTTAGTTGTAAGTATAAATAAAAAATAAATAGAAAACAAAATTCTATTTTTATA
>NC_041384.1:3111004-3154440 GCF_002162155.2 Triticum dicoccoides | reverse complement strand
CTTTAGGTTGATGATATGATGATGTTGATGATATGATGATGTTTTTTTTTCTGTTGATGATATGATGATGTTTTTTTTCTGTTGTTGATATGATGATGTTTTTTTCATATATGCATTTTTTCATATATGTATTAATTTTTTTAAGTTGTTAGTAGATATCGATTTTAGGTTAGCGCATTTTATCACTGATTTTAGGTTAGTTGAGCCTCTTTAGTGCATTTTATGTTTGTTGCATTTTAGGTTAGTGCATTTTATGTTAGTGGAGAGGAAAAAGTAAAATAAGGAAAAGGAAAATAAGTAGAGAAAGAAGGAGAAGAAGAAGGAGAAGACGACGAGAGGAATAAAAGGAAGAGGAGAAGAAGAAAGGAATAGAGGAGAAGAAGAAAAAATAGAAAAAAAATCTATTTTTTCTTCTTCTCCTCTATTCCTTTCTTCTTCTCCTCTTTTTTTTCTTCTTTTTTTCTTCGATCTTCTCCCCCTCCCGATAGGAAAGTTTTATATAGAAAGTTACAATTTTAGAAAAGTTTTATATATGCAAAAGTTACAATTTTAGAAAAAGAAGGATAGGAAAGAAGAAAATAAGAAGAGGAAAGAAAGAAGAAGGGGAGAGGAAAAGAAGAGGAGAAATAAATAAGAAGAAGAAAAAAGAAGAAAAAGAAGAGGAGAAGAAGAAAGGAATAGTGGAGAAGAAGAGAAAATAGAATATATTCTATTTTCTCTTCTTCTCCACTATTCCTTTCTTCTTCTCCTCTTTTTTTCTTCTTTTTTTCTTCGATCTTCTCCTCTAGCTATTCCTTTCTTCTTCTCCTCTATTTTCTTCTTCTTCTTCTTCTTCTTCTTCTTCTTAATTTTTATCGAGAACGAGGGTGTCGAGGATCGTCGAGGGGTCGAGGGTCGGGAACTAGGGTAGAGGGTCGAGGGTCGTTAAGGGGTCAAGGGTCGAGGGTTTCAGGGTCGAGGGTTCGAGGGTTCTCTAGGGTCGAGGGTCGAGGGTTCCAGCAGGGTCGTCTAGGGGTCGAGGGTTCCAGGGTCGTCGAGGGTTCCAGGGGTCGAGGATCGCCGAGGGGTCGAGAGAGGTTTCCTAGTGTCAAAGTATTGAAGAAATCCATGCCTTCATCATTAGCCGGAAGTAACCAGGGCATGTTGGTACGAATTTCTGCAAAGTTGTTCTGGAATGGAGTCCCGGATAGAATAATCCGCCTTTTGGTACGAATTCAGCAAAGGCCTTCCAAATAGCGATATTCGGAAGGCTCTTGCTGAACTTTGTACCAAAAAGCGAATTATCCTATCTGGGACTCCGTTCCAGAACAACTTTGTAGTGCTTCGTACCATCATGCACATGTTACTTTCGCCTAATGATGAAGACATGGTTTTGTTGAATCCTTTGACACTAGGCAACCTCCCGACCCCTCGGCGATCCTCTCAAACATGAGAGGAAGAAGAGGGTCGTCTAGGGGTCGAGGGTTCCAGGGTCATCGAGGGTTCGAGGGGTCGAGGATCGCCGAGGGGTTGAGAGAGGTTTCCTAGTGTCAAAGTATTGAAGAAATCCATGCCTTCATCATTAGCCGGAAGTAACCAGGGCATGTTGGTACGAAGTTCTGTAAAGTTGTTCTGGAATGGAGTCCCGGATAGAATAATCTTCCTTTTGGTACGAATTCAGCAAAGGCCTTCCAAATAGCGATATTCGGAAGGCTCTTTCTGAACTTTGTACCAAAAAGCGAATTATCCTATCTGGGACTCTGTTCCAGAACAACTTTGAAGAGCTTCGTACTATCATGCACATGTTAATTTCGCCTAATGTTGAAGACATGGTTTTGTTGAATCCTTTGACACTAGGCAACCTCCCGACCCCTCGGCGATCCTCTCGAACATGAGAGGAAGAAGAGGGTCGTCTAGGGGTCGAGGGTTCCATGGTCGTCGAGGGTTCGAGGGTTCGAGGGTTCTTCTCCTCTATTCTTTCTTCTCCTCTTATTTTTCTTCTTCTTCCTCTTTTTTTTATCGGGAACGAGGGTCGTCGAGGGACATAGATGTAGTGTCGTCGTTGTCGATATATACCCCCTCCCGATAGCTTACTATGATTAGGTAGCTAGTTCTACATTTGGCACTAATATATCCATCTGTCATGTTTGAATAATAATTGCCATGTTGTAAATATTTGTAGAAACTATGGACACCGCCCTAGACGAAGCAACAAAAGAAGCATTGTTGAGGGACATACTCGCAGAAGGAAGTGATGCCATCTCGTTGTTTCTCAATGAAACCGATGGTCTGGAAGGAGCGGGTGAACAAGCTGGCTACGGTGACCTAATGCCGGTGCAAGAAGAAGAACATGAGGACGGCTCCGGTGACCCAATGCCGGTGCAAGAAGGAGACCGTGATTACGGCTCCGGTGACCGAACCGAGTCCGGCCAGGTATATATATTAGTTAAGCCTGTGCTGACTAGCTGATTGATGCATTCATTGTTTTGGTATGTACACATATTAATTAAGTCTTTGTTCTTTTTTCTAGCCCTCCAGATCGAGCACAACTTCGGTAAAGAGACGAGGCCTGAAGAAAAAGTTGAGCTCGGATGAAAAGTTTGAGATCATAGCAATCGCGCCCGGCGGCCAACCTATTGAACCCCTCCGGACAAAGAATGCATTTGTTGCTCAGTGCGGGGTTCTGGTTATGGACAAGATCCCGATAAGCATCCAGCAATGGTTTAAGCCGGCTATAGAAGACCCTGAGGTGTCTTATGTCAATGATATGCAGAAAAATGATCTTTGGACTGAGCTGAAGTCAAATTTCACCCTACCGCCTGAGGATAATCCAGAGAACCCAGTTAAAGAGAAATTAATCAAGTCTTTTGCTCTGAAGAGGATGGCAGAACTATTCAGGAGGTGGAAGAAAGAGCTGAATAAGTTTGTCGAAAATAATGAGACACCAGAATTCAAGGGCAGATATGAGAAGATCAGAGATCACTGGCCCGCATTTGTGGCCCACAAGACATCGGAAAAGAGTCAGAAGATGTCGGCGACAAACAAGCAAAATGCTGCGAAGAAGAAGCTTCACCATCGCAAGGGGTCAGGTGGCTACCTCATAGCCCGGCCTAAGTGGTCCAAGACTGAGAATGATCTGGTTCATAAAGGGATCGAACCAGAGACAATTAACTGGCCAGACCGTTGCCGGACTTGGTTCTTCGGGGCTGGCGGAACCTTGGACCCTGTAACAGGGAAGTGCATTTGGACGAACGATCAAATGGACATACCAGTCAGTAAGCTTAGGCAGTATATCGAAGCAGCGCAGGAAGGGACGTTCTTTCCAGACAGAGAGAACGACAAGCTCACAATGACCCTCGGGAATCCTGAGCACCCTGGACGGACACGAGGCACGCCAGGCTCTGTTCCGTGGAAGGTTGGGTTTCCGGACGCAGGCGGTTACAAATCCCATGAGAGGAGGAAAAAAGTGCAGCAGACCCAAATGCAGGTGCTGCAAGCAAGGGTAGACGCGATAGAGGAACGAGAAGCAAATCGCAGCAAACTTACTGCCGAAGCTTCCCCCGAAGCTACCCCGCCATCTAAGCGCAGAAGCAGCGTGGCTTCCACCGAGCTGCTTCAGCCGGAGCATGCCTTGACGGCTCCTGTCAGCTATCCCGTGGATGCTATAACGGAGTCTCAAAATTGCCACCTTATGACGCAATGGATGAATTTGAAGGTCAAGGCAGCTGTTGGCTCTGTTTATCCTACTGAACCCGGTGCAACTTTTCACTGCCGGCCGATTCCAGAAGGACATGCTAGGGTGATGGTGGATGAGATAACGGAGGGATTTGAGGACATCCAGCTTGACCACCCTACCGGTGAAGGGGAGACTTGGCTGGGGTCTGCTCTGAAGACTCCATGCCTATGGCAGAAGGAGCTCATCAACCTTCCGAACTGGACGCCTCCGCCTCCTCCTCCTCCTCCGGCAAGTCAGGGCACTCCGCCTCCACCGCCTCCTCCGGCAAGTGACGATCAGGGCCCTCGGCCGGCTCCTTCTCCGGTGCGTGGCGGCACTCCGCCTCCTTCTCCGCCTGCGCCGACGCGCCCGAGCAGCCAGCCTCCTCCTTCTCCGCCTCGTCAGCAAGGGCGGAAGAGACCTGCCGCCGCTCCAGCTGCTCCGGCGCGTCGTAGTCCTTCTCCTCCGCCTCTTAAGCAAGTAAAGAAGACAACCGCTCCGTCTGCTCGGTCGGCATCTAGCAGTACAACCAGAGGCGGGAGGACATACAGATTCGGTCCTTCTCTGAAGACTCCAGAGAAGTTACCATACGAGAGGACCCAGGAGGAGAACGCCGAGATCGCGCGAGAAGAAGTGAGGAAATTATTTGAAGGGGTGAAAGCAAAGAAACATCCACCTCCGGAGGAGAAGGTAGATCGGGTGAAAGTGAAGCGCACTCTGGCTGCCCTGACAAAACCACCGAAGTCTCCGCCGAAAGGAAACTATGACTGCATTATTGGAAAGGAATTTGCCGAAGCGGAGCGGTCGGGAAGTACTGTCAGTGATCAAAGGCTGAAAGAAAGACGAGCTGGGAAACAAATTGCCCAGCTCGGCGAACAAGCAAAGCAATCGTGCCCCCCGCTCAAGGTGCCTAGCCACAACGTCGCTAATGATCCGAGGATGGTGCCCAGTTATAGCAATCTTGCAGATTACCTGCCCGACGAAGTACATTATGAACCCATGGACATGCAGATACAAAGATACGAGTACGGGAAGCCTCTCGTCAAAGATGAAAGATCTCTATCAACGATGATGCGAAGATTGCATGATTGGTACTTGAAAATCTGCAGAGACTCTGGGGGGAGGAGTACTTTGTATGTCAAAGTTAAAAAGGAGCATGACCTCGTTGGAATTGATCTGTTGGCTATTCCATTTGAGGAGTTCTATCAGTTTTTCAATCAATTGGCCCTCGATAAAACAACGGTCGCCTGCTACTGTGTGTAAGTAGTACTACTTCTGTCATTAAGTTTCTCTATATAGCTTAGCTCTTTCATTGCATGTATTTATAATCATCCTCACTATATTATGCAGATTGAAGATCGCCGAATTGAAGAAAAGACAAGTCGGTGATATTGGGTTCATTAACACATATCTCATAGATGGAACTCAGGTTAAATTTCATGCCGCAGATACCGAGGCCAGCTTGCTACGATCGTTGGTAATAAATCAAAACAAAGATATAATACTCTTTCCTTATAACTTCAAGTGAGTGTTACTGTCTTGTGTGTATTCGGTTTCCCTTATATATTAGTCAAGGTTATAGTAATGTAATTGATGAGTTATGCATGCGTGTGCAGTTTCCACTATATTCTCCTACATATTAAGCTTGAGCAGGGACTAGTAACCGTCTTAGACTCAAGACGAAAAGATCCCCAGGACTATGCAGACATGACTCAAATACTCGAGAAGTTAAATCGATCTTTATCCACCATATCAGCAACTTTATTCATTTCCTGATATATCAAGTAATTGTTTTCTTTGTCCGGCAGGGCTTGGAGAAAATTCACCAGAAAAGCTCCGGGAATGCCGAAGGAGCTGCAATTTAGACACCCAAAAGTAAGTACTATAGTAGCATTTTAAGCGCATCTACTAGTCATTCAAGCGCTAGTTTCATCAATACCATTTGGCATTCTTGCTTATCAGTTTGATTAACCTCTATTTCTTGTAAAGTGGTTGTGGCAGGAACAAGGGAATGATTTCTGTGGATACTATGTTTGCGAGTCCATCCGCCACACGACCTGTGAGCGGGGCTACACTGAAGAACAATATGAAGTATGTAAATAACAACATTCACAATTTTATTTTATTACCATCATTTGTGTTGAGTTTCATTCATTCATATACATATATATGTATTGACCCCCTTCTTTAAATTAGATGTTTCAAAAGCGGGATGAACTCCTAGCACCAGCTCGCATGCGAGCAATTCAAGAGGAATTGGCGGCATTCTTTCTTGACCACGTGATCCCTGAAAACGGAGAATTCTATGTGGACCCTGAGTCCGTATGATTATATTTGTAAGAGATAATTATTGTATATATGTAGCCGGTAGTGTCAGATAGATATACGAGAACTTGTTGTTCGACCAATCTCTCGGAGAAGGAGAGGTGGTCGATATCACTTCTCTCTGTATGCATATATGTTCATGACGATCTTCTATTTCCTTCGTTTGCTTACTAGCTAGCCAGCGTGTCTAGTCCTCTCTATACGTATGTATAGTACGTAGCGTTGACCAAGCACGGACATAAGAGAGGACACTTCTCTCTATTAATTATAGCTAGCTAACACAATATATGAAACACCTAAATTAACCCCCCCCCCCAAAACCCCCAACCCCCCCACCCCTTAAAAAAACTAAAACCCCAGCCACAGAAATGCTGACGCGTGGATACCTATTGGTCCCGGTTGGTGCCACCAACCGGGACCAAAGGGTCTCCTGCCTGGGCTCTGCGCACTGCCCACGTGGAGGCCCATCAGTCCCGGTTCTGGATTGAACCGGGACTAAAGGGTCGGGGCATTAGTATCGACACTTTAGTCCCGTTTCAGGAACCGGGACTAAAGGCCCTTACGAACCGGGACTATAGGCCCTTTTTCTACCAGTGTGCTAGGCGGGAGGAGCTCTTTAGTACCGGTTCCAACTGCTAGGCGGAGGAGCTCTTTAGTACCGGTTCGTGGCGAACTTTTAGCACCGGTTCGTGCCATGAAATGGTACTAATGAGGTTGTGTCAGGTAAGGCTGGGGCCCCACGAGCACCTTTAGTACCGGTTCATGGAATGAACGAGTACTACAGTTTCTTAGTCAGCTGTTTTTTAGTCCCACCTCGCGAAGAGAGAGGGACTAGGAGCGGTTTATAATCCCTGAGTGCAGAGACGATGAAGAAGAGGCTCAATGCTCACGTTGCTTACCTTCAAGCCTTGAGGAATATGGTAAACTGCACGGAGCTATGTGCAGTGTAGTTTACACTATTCCGAAACGCTTGAAGCTAATTAACGAGCATTGCACCTCTTTTTTTATTTTTAATAACTTATTACAACTCCGGACTTCTTCTGTTATGGAAAAAACTAGTTGCACTTCGGCATTTCATTTTTTTAAACTTTGGTTATAACTCCAGACTTTGACCATCAAGTTTTAACCATCAACTTGGCATGGTATATAAAAATAAATGAATAGAAGAAAATAAATAAAGCAGAAAAGAAAAAATAGCAGAAAAGAAAAAAACTATATAAAAAACTACTTAGAAATAAATAGAAGAAAATAAAGCACAAAAGAAAAAACTATAAAAAAAATTGGGGCGCTGCCCTGTGGGCCTGCTAGGCCACGGGGGTGGTAGCAGTTTGGTCGTGTTTTGGTGTTGCTGTTGTTTGCGATGTTCTCCTGCTATCTGCCGAATTGAAGACGAAGTTGATGCTGTGTTCGCATAGAAGATCCTCTCTGTTGTTCCTTTCCCTGTCTGCCTCGTTTTGGTGGAATGTAGTTAATTAGAATGGAAACCATTTTCAAAAAGGGAAGGACTGATTTATGTACAATATATCTATACCTGTATTTTGCCAAATTCATAGTCATCTGGTCGTGCTTTTCCATCCATTTTGATGTCTGCTCTAGCTATTTTCACTAGGTCACTCTCTTTGAGATGGTTTGCTCGTGGTAATGAGGTCTTGTCCATTTTCTTTGCAATCTTCCGCATTTCTTTTGTGTCGGTTGGCAGCAGCAGGGAGTCGAGGTACATGATTACTGGCCCCTATGCCAAACCATTGACATGCTTTTTGTTCTTTTCTTCCTGAGGCATTTCTGTGTTTCTGCCATATCTTGGCTCCTTCCTTAATACATTCGACGATTACCTCACAGAAATCCATCTTTGCCATCTCTGGATAGTCCATGTCCTCTACCATTATAGCTTGTCGGGCGAAGATAGCGGCGCTTGACCCGCAAACAACGTTGTGGAAAAAATAAGGAAAAATATTTTAATTGATTTCCTGTTTGACTGTTCGTCATCTAGTTCCACCAATTCATTTAGCTCTGTGAACAGTTCTTTTGGCCTGAAAGTTGTATTTTTGAAGCCAAGGTCTAACATCAGTTTTTTCATTGAAGTTGGGCTCTTCGCTAGCCTTGGTGCTGACTTTTCCGTGCCGTTTGGGTATCCAAACACCTTGTGTATAGCTTCCTTGGTAATCTTGAGTTTCTTGTCTTCGGTACCATCACCGAAGGTTATTGTCATGCTTTCTGTGTCCAGGTTGTCGTAGATGTGTGTTGCAAGTGGTCTGTAGATGGAGCCCGTTATTTTGCAGTTCTCTATGCTGCCAAATCCTGCTGTCCTAATATCTTGCCTGTGACGGTCTTTAAGTAAACCCCATGCTTTCTTGACATGAGTGAATGCTGCCCTTGCCTTGATTTGGCATTTCTCTTCATATGTTTCTTGGTGTTCTTCGTCAACTGTTGGTGCTGCCAATTCTTTTCCGC
This sequence comes from Triticum dicoccoides, assembly GCF_002162155.2. Classification (NCBI taxonomy): domain Eukaryota; kingdom Viridiplantae; phylum Streptophyta; class Magnoliopsida; order Poales; family Poaceae; genus Triticum; species Triticum dicoccoides. The sequence goes on along the minus strand of NC_041384.1, from coordinate 3,145,970 downwards.
ATGTCTTTCTCCTCTTTCTGTCCTTCTGTCCTGATTTGTTCTGTTTCAGAAGACAAAAAGAAAGGTTTTTGTTAGAAAGGAACGTTAGATCCAGAGTCCTTAATACTGGTATTCAAAATTAGTACATAAGTGTGTTTTTACATCGTCGTCATGTTCTGCGTCGGTGTCATGCTCTTCGGCATCATCGCCGTCTGTAGGAATGAAATCTGCATCATGTTCCCTATCATCGTCGTCATCATTGGTATCTGAACCTTTGCTGTTGGTATCGTCTTGTTCTTTTTCTACCCTTCCTCGTTTGTATTTCTTCTTGCGTTCACCTTGTTTCTTCATGGCGGTTGGTGCTGTTGGCGGGAGTACCATTAGAGGTAATGGCTGATGTTGCAAGGTACTAGTGTCGATGATGTTTTCAGCATTGTCCTTTTGCTTTTGCCTTTTTGCTCCAGGAGTAAAAATAGTGCTTGTATCTAATTTCCTCTTTTTTTGCTTGTTTTTAGATGATTATTCTTGTTGAGCCTGGTGTAAGTTATCATTTCTTTCGCAGGTGGTTTGTTCCTCATGTTTTGTTCTGTGTCCTTTTCTGATGAATGAGGAGACATGCTGCCTATTTCTGCGCTTTGAATATCACCATCTTCGTGTCCTGTATAATGACTAGGTAACAAAAAAGGATGTTCTTTTCGTCCAAAAATAGTTGATACACATTTAAAATATATATCTTCCATGATTATGCATAAGGAATGTGAAACTCCCAAAGGGGATTTTTAGTTTTATTTTCTTGGGTTAAGATAGGTTATTACTATTGTTACCGATTGAGCTAATCAGGGGATGGAAGAAAATATTAATTATGGTTATGAGTGCAGCTGGGGTAGTGAAGTTAGGGTGAAGCACTTTCTGAGACAAAAATGCACTCTGCAGGTGATATTTCATAATTGGAGGAATATCATCAATGATAGTTCAAGATTTATTGGGTAAGTTAAACTGTTTTTGAATTAAAAATAAGATAGTGTGCAAACATTTTTAATGTTTTTTATAAATAAATATATAAAAAGTGGCAGGTAGTTTTATTTGTAGACATATTTAATTATGTTGTCAACGATAGATGTTAAGTTATTAATAACTCTCAATATAGTTTTTTGTAGATGGACAGTGGAGACTTTTTGCTCAAACCTTTGACAGGAGCTTGCTGATTTGCATGCTCTTCAGCAGGGTCTTCGTCAGTATTTTGCTGAGTTTTAGCTTCTTCGTGAGGATTTGTCATTGCTGCATAAAAAATGGGCAGGTGTTAGAAGCAGAGTCGAGTGTCACAGGAAAAAAAACCTGCGTGGTGTGAAAACAAATTTGCATGGATAGAGAGGCACGGGTTGTTTTACCCTAGAAGCACAGGGTACACCTATTCTTTGTTCACGGTATTTCACAACAGAGGCACTTAATTTGAAAATCGGTTACATTGACGGGACAAGGGATGTAGAAAATCTCGTACGGTTATCAGTTTTGGCCTCTCAGGATGCTTGCGGGGTTTGGGTCGATCTATCGACGTATTCTAGTTACTGATGTTTTAGGTTTTTTACCTTTGAGCACAAATCGTATGGCGAAAATCCTAGGGCGGAGAGCAGTAGCATTTCTATAAAATCTTATCTTTGCGCTAGTTCAATTTGTTAGGCAAATTGATTTAGGTTATTAGAAAACTCCTTGGTAGCGGTGGCTAGGGTTGCTCTTCCTGGAAGTGGAAAAATCACTACGATCTACCCTGTGGAATGGAGTGGGATAGAATGATAATTACCTTCAGTTGCTTGTGCGGTGTTCTTCGCTTCCATCCGCTTATTGTGTCGTTGCTCCTTTTTTTGTTGCGATTTCCGCCGCCGCTGTTGAAGTCCTCGCCGTCGGTCGCCGCAGCCGGCGGGGTTATTGGTGTTGTCGCGGGCAGAGTGTAGCTGTTTGTATGTCAGATTTGAGTGTGGTTGGCGGACGCGGTGGCGGTTATCCGGTGACACGAACTCGATTTCGAGTTTGTGTTTGTGTGCAGAAGGAAGGAGGAGAGCGTGCGGGAGTGATGAAGGTTTCGAGATTTACTTTGCGGAAGGGGAAGCAAGCTAGTAGAAGAGGGAGGGAGAGATGGAGATCATCGAACCGTCTCTAATCTTCAACCGTCCGTTTGGGCATCAAGATTCGTTATGCTTGGCTTGGGTTTTTTGTGTGCTACAGTATTTTTTTTAGTGTTGAGACTGTTAGTGCTGAAGTGGAGCCTCTCTACAGGCATGTGGATGCAGGCACATAAGTGCAGGTTCTACAGGCCTGTGGATGCAGGCATAAGAGGCACGGAAGTGTGGGTTCTACAGGCACTTCCGGAGGGAAGCACAGGAGGCACGGAAGTGTGGGTTCTACAGGCAGTTAGAGAACCACGGGACAGGCCAGAGTCGCATGAGGTACGTGGATGTAAGAACCGGAGGCACGGAAATGCAGCTAACACAGGCACAGACATGCTGCTTCTCGAGGCACGGGTATCAACCCTGTGGATGTAGTACAAGAGTGCGGTGGCAGAGGCATGTGTTAGAATGCACGGTTAAAGAGGCATGGTTGTGAAGTTTCAGGAGCGACGCGGGTGTGGCAGTGGGACCATGTAAGAGTCACGGCGCATGTTTCGTTAGGCACGTGAGGCACGTTGGTTCAGGCATGGAAGGCAGAAAAGGTGAATCCACAACAGGCACGTACGTGTGTTTTCTCAAGTCACGGGTGTGCACTCTCTGGATGCACAAACGTGTGGCGGCAGAGGCATGGGTCCGACTACTCGGTTATAGAACCACTTTCATGAAGCCACGTGGGTGTGGCATTACGAGGCACGTAAGAGTCTGGGCGAGTGACACGTTAGGCACATGGGTGCATGTACGTGTAGGCACAGAAATGAAGGCACCACGTTTGTGAAGTCACGTGGTAGTGCTGAAGTGGAGCCTTTCTACAGGCATGTAGATGCAGGCACATGAGGCACTTAAGTGCAGGTTCTACACACATGTTGACGTAGGCACAGGAGGCCAGTGTCGTGTGAGGCGCGTGGATGTAAGCAGCGGAGGCACGGAAATGAAGTCAACACCACGAACGCGTGAGCAGACTCCTACTTTAAGTATGGCATAGTGTCAGGCCACTCCTCCTGTTTCAAGTCCGACACCGTGTCAGGCCACACCTCCTGCTTCAATTCCGGCAAAGTGTCGGGCCACTCCTCCTGCTCCAACTCAGCCATGGCAGCCGTCTCCACCGCCTCAGCAATCGCAGAAGAGACACGCCGCAGCTATGGTGCGTAGCGGTACGAGTCGAGGTAGTACAGGAAGTACAGGCGGAGACAAGCGATATAAATATGGTCCAAGCCTTGCTCCTCTTCCTCAGAGGCCTTACGACATGACCGAGGGGCAAAACACAGCCATAGTGAGGGCCGAAGTGGACTCCCATTTTGGACCGAAACCGGCACCGCCGCCGAGGGAGAAAGTGCCTGAGAAAGTTATGGACCACTTTATTCATATGGTAAGAAAACCAGCTCTCAAGCCTGTTGACTCAGACTATGAGCGCCAAATCTGGAAGGCACATCGAGCACGACTACAGAAAGAAGCAAGCTCGAGCTCGAGCCAACAAGTAGCTGTCAAAAAAAGCGGGAAAACCGTTCCCCAGCTGGGAGAACAGGCGGCGCAATCGTTCCCCCCGCTTGTTGTGCCAACAACACATGAGAGTACGCGCGCCCAATATTATTGTGGGCAAACCGTTAACGTTCCCCAGCTGGGCGATGTGGTAATAACCGAGGAGCATATAATGCAGGCTGAAATGCTCAAGATCACTGTTGGACAACTCCCTGAGATCGAGCCCATGTCTCCCCTTAGAGAGGAGGAAATAAAACGGAAATATGTCCGGGGCCAACCTTTGGTCGAGCCCGAGGAGATCAAGAACCTCCCAACGAGAATGTATGAATTGCATGATTGGTACATGAAAATTACCAAAAGTTCCAGTCGAGAGTCCCTCATGGTGCAAGTCAAGGAAGAGCATTACTTCCATAAGAAAGCTCTGTCCGTTGAGTATTCAGAACTATTTCAGTTATTCAATCAAGATGCACTCGACAAATCTATCGTCAGTTGCTATTGTCTGTAAGTGATTACCTTCTGTAATTTAAGTCTCAAGCTAGCTCTAGTGCTCATTGATTGATCATTAATTACCTGTAATTATATATCCTCACTATATATTCTTTTCTGTGGTATTATGCAGGATGAAGATGTATGAAATGAAAAAAGTTGGACGCTATGGCATTGGGTTCATTGACCCAAATACCGTTAATGAATACACATGGAAATTGGAATGGTGTAGACAAGATGTAGAGAAAAACATGCTAGAGTTCTTGAAGCGCCTCAATACCAATGAAGATATACTACTTCCTTACAACTTCGAGTGAGTCACACTGTCTTGTACTACAAATTATGTTTTTGCTTACTAGCTAGATGTTAATAAGTGTATAGGGTTTAGATAATAGTTGATTAGTGTTGTGCACATGCCTGCTTAATTTATACATGCAAACGTATGCGCATGCAGGTACCACTGGATCTTGTTAGACATTAAAGTTGAAGAAGGAAAAGTTGAAGTACTGGACTCACTACTTAAAAAAGAAAGTGAATACAACATCCTGAAGGGGATAGTCAACAGGTAATTTCAATCATTATTAACTATATCTCGGCCTATTTAGTTCGTCATTTCCTGATATGAAATATTTAATAGCCCCTTTATTAATTTTCTTTGCCGGCGGGCAGGGCTTGGGCAAAGTGGTTACGATTATGAATGGCACATCTTACCCCCGTCTGGGAGGTCCGGTGGAATCTTGCTAGGCATCCATTCCACGTACTTGGAACTTTTGTCCACGTCAAAGGGGGAATATCATATCAAACTTCACCTTCGAAACAAGTCCGACAATTTCCTTTGGAGCCTGGCGGTTGTATATGGCGCCGCTCAGGACGAGTTTAAGTCTGCTTTTCTAAAGGAACTTGTTAATACCTGCCGAGACAATCCCCATCCCATGTTAATCGGGGGGATTTCAATATCCTTCGATATCAGCAGGAAGAAAACAATGACCGGTTTGATACTAGGTGGCCTTTCCTATTTAATGTTGTTATTGACAGCCTAGATCTAAGGGAGCTCACTATGTCTGGCCATCAGTATACCTGGGCCAATAACCGACCAGTTCCAACTTTCGGAAAACTTGACCGGGTGTTGGTTACCACCGACTGGGAATATAAATATCCCCTAGCCTCGATACGGGCACTAGAAAGGATTGAGGCCTTATCGGATCACGCTCCATTGCTAACCGATTTTGGAGAAACACCTCCAAGTTCTAACCATCATTAGTTTAAATTTGAATTGGGATGGCTCACTAGAGAGGGATTCCTGGACATGGTCAAGAAAGTGTGGGCGCGTCAACCTCGCGGCAACATGCCCATTCAGCGATGGAACAATCAAATCCACGCCTTGCACCGATTCCTTCGTGGATGGGCTAAACACACTACTGGCATTTACAAAAAAGAAAAGTTGCGGATTTCTAGCTTAATCGATACCCTCGATAAAATTGTGGAGGTGAGGCCTCTTTTTGCTGATGAGATTGAGCAAAAAAGCCATCTTAATGAGCAGATTGCACGCTTTCTTCGTGAGGAAGAGATTAAATGGTACCAACGTTGCAAGGCTGATTCGCTCGTTCAAGGTGATGATAATACGAAATATTTTCAAATGCTAGCCAATGGCAGACATAGAAAGAAACGTATCTTTGCTCTTGACTAGGAGGAAGGCCGTATTGAGGGGGAAGCACCGCTCAGAGACTTTATTACTAAATACTACAAAGAGCTTTTTGGACCTTCCACTGAAACACATTTTGAGCTGGTCAAGTCTATCACTCATGACATCCCTCAAGTTTCGGAAGCGGAAAATGAATTCTTAACCTCTCCATTTTCTGAAGAGGAAATTCGAACCGCGGTGTTTCAAATGGAACACAACAAGGCTCCGGGACCGGATGGTTTTCCGGCAGAGTTTTATCAATGCTTTTGGGACGAGATCAAGGCGGACTTGATTCAGTTGTTTAACCAACTGCATACCGAAGACCTTGATATTTCCCGCTTAAACTTTGGGGATATTATCCTACTGCCTAAGCTTAAGGAGGCCAGTCGTATTCAACAATATGGACCGATTTGCCTTCTCATTATAAGCTTCAAAATCTTTACGAAGGTCGCAACTAACTGGTTGAAAAGGGGGCTGACCATGTCGTCAAGCCCACTCAAACAGCATTCATGCAAGGACGCAACATACTAGATGGTGTGGTTCTACTGCATGAAACGGTACATGAGCTTCACCGCAAAAAGTTGAATGGAGTGATCTTTAAAATAGATTTTGAAAAAGCCTATGATAAAGTTAAATGGCCCTTTTTGTTGAAAACTTTACGCATGAAGGGGTTTTCACCAAAATGGTCTCGATAGGTTGAGAGTTTTGTTTCTGGAGGTAGTGTGGCCATCAAAGTTAATGATGAGGTTGGCAACTATTTTCAGACAAGGAAGGGGCTTCGCCAAGGGGACCCCGCATCACCCATTTTGTTTAACATTGTGGCTGACATGCTAGCTACCCTTGTTGAGTGGGCTAAGGTGGCCGGTCAAGTTAGCGGCGTCATTCCTCATTTGGTAGAAGAGGGTTTATCTATCCTACAATATGTGAATGACACAATACTTTTCTTGGATCGTCATCTAGATAAAGAGAGAAATCTCAAGATGCTTTTATGTGCATTTGAGGAACTTTCTGGCCTCAAGATTAATTTTCATAAGAGCTAACTTTTTTTCTTTGAGGATGCTGCAGAACATGCACCTAAGTATGCTGACATTTTTGGATGCCAGCTCGGGCAGTTCCCGATTTGGTATCTAGGTATTCCCATACACTATCGGCGTTTAATTATCGCTGACTGGAAGCACGTGGAAGAGAGACTTGAGAAACGGCTAGCCAGTTGGAAAGCCAAACTCTTGTCATATTGGGGGCGGTTGATATCGATCAATCCCGTCCTAAGCAACATGGTTTTATATATGATGTCATTCTTCCATCTACCAAAAGGGGTTCTTCAGTGTCTTGATTACTTTAGATCTAGGTTTTTTTGGCGGTGCTATAATGAATCAAAGAAATATCGATTGGCTAGGTGGACTGTATTATGTCGACCTAAAAGTCAAGGGGGACTTGGAATTCAGGACCTTGAGATTAAAAATATTGCTCTTCTCAGCAAATGGGTTTATAAACTACTCACCGAGGATGGAGTATGGCAGCAAATCATTCGTAATAAGTACATGGAATCCAAAGCCATTTCTCAAGTCCATTGGAAACCTGGTGACTCACATTTTTGGTCTGGTGTCATGAAGGCCAAGGAATTCTTTTTCCAATTTGAGACTTTCTCGGTTATGGACGGTTCCCAGGTTTGATTCTGGGAAGACACCTGGCTAGGGACCACACCACTCATGGTGCAATACCCGAGTTTTTATAGGATTGTTAGACATAAATTTGTCGCCGTCAAACAAGTTTTGGGACAAGAAAACCCTGATATTTCGTTCCATATGAACCTATTAGGACCTCGCCTGGCAGCTTGGAATGAGCTACTCATACGTCTAGAGGCTATTCAACTGTCAGATGAACCGGACATCTTTCGATGGAATTTGCATCAGAATGGCAAGTTTACAGTCAAATCCATGTATGATGCAATGGTTCATTGTGATGTTCCGGTTGATAACAGGAAATTGTGGAAGCTTAAAATCTCTCTAAGCGTGAAGATATTCATCTGGTTCCTAAACAGAGGGGTCATCTTAACTAGAGATAACCTGGCACGACGCAACTGGAAAGCCACCAAGGCATGTGTCTTTTGCCAACATCACGAGTCTATTAAGCACTTAATTTTTGAGTGTAAGTTCGCTCGAGCGGTTTGGGCCATAGTTCAAGTAGCTTCAAATTTATACCCACCACGTAGTGCTCGTAACATGTTCCGCAATTGGTTGAGGGGTATTGATAAACAATTTTCTGCACATATTCTTGTGGGGGCGGCTGCCTTATGCTGGGCATTGTGGCTTACCAGGAATGATGTGGTTCTTAATAAAAAATGTGATTCATCTCCTATGCAGGTTATTCATATATGTACGCGATGGCTCCGTACTTGGTCTATCCTGCAGAGGCCGGATGACAGGGACCTTTTTATGATGGCGTCTACGCGGCTGGAGCGTACGGCCAGGGAGGTTTTCTCCCCCCATGGATGGCGGTGTGATCTCCGGATAGGATCTGCCACATCATAGGCTGGACTTATTTATCTTTTTAAGTTGTAAAACGTTTTCATTTTTTGGGTCGGTTGGACTTCTTGGCTATGTGCATCGAGTTATGCAGAGGCTGGGCATTCTTTAGATGCGATTGTATCACCTCAATATATCAATTCAATGAAATGTCCTTTATCCAAAAAAAATCCAAACTACTCTGCATTTGATCAAGTTTAGCTCCAGAATGCTCCAAATCATTTGATCAAGTTTAGCTCCCAACATTGCTGTATTCAGTAGGGCCAGCTCGAACCGTGTGCACCAGGAAGAAGGCTAGCTCGAACCAACAGGATGCCCTGCAAAACGATTTCGAACGAGGTGCGTGTAGTTAGCAGATTAGCCGCTCATGTATGTGTAGATAGAGGTATGAGTAGCTAAATTCAAAAACTTCCCTACACTAGGCACTGTAAACTTCCAGTACACAAAATTCAGTTATTTTTTAGTAGGAAAATTTCTGTAACAAATTTCAGAAGCTTGTATTTTCAAGGTAAATCTAACTATGCTTGAAACTAAAATTTAAACTGAGTATGCAGTAAATTATTTTTGCAAGATATTTACTGAATGTAAGAAGAAGCATATGGTTTACTAAATTTAAACTAAAATGTAAGAAGAATGCAAGTACACTATGTTTCAGATTGGTGCAAGATATTTACTGAATGTAAATGTAGATGTTTACTGAATGTAAATGTTTGAAAATTTGTGGCTTATCAAACTCCAGAGAAACTAATCAGATTGTCAATCAAACTAATCAAATTTGTGGCCGATTTCACAATCCTGTTTGAAGAAGAATCTAGCTAAATATGATAGGATTACAACCTCGTCAGATTACAACCTTGTCAGATTGTCATGGCCAAATATGACAACCTTCAAGATTGTTGCCTTAATCATAATGTACCAACAACTAAATGTACTTATATTTATCTTTGGCTCCATCTTTTCGAAGATTGGCACCAATATGTAATTATTGTACTTATCTTTATCTTTGGCTCCTTAATCCTAATCTACCAGCAACTGAAGTTTTGGTGCCTTATGATGTAGGGGAGATGCTAATACTCTTAGAATGGTCATTGGAGCCAACTGTTTCAATCAAGAGAACATTTTTCTACTGAATGCAGGAGTGCTCTGCAATGCCATATGCCATTGCTCAGGTAAGAAAAGAGTAAAATAGAAGAGCTATAACTAAACACAATGGTAGCTAAAGTACATAAGAATGTCATTGGTTTCTTCGGGTACCTTAATCCTTGTGTATTGCTTCAGGTTGTCATGGCAAAAAATTAACTGAATTGGCATTAGCTAAAGAGTTAACTGAATTTTGCAGATTGTCATGGCCAAACTCTTCAGGTTGTATCTTAAGCCTTCGCTAAAGAGTTAACTGTATTTTGCAGATTTTGCTGGATAAAAATTCAGTTAACTGCCTCTTTTTTGCAAATTCTGCAGGCCAATAATTTGCATGTTCATTGACTGACATTAACATGTAATGTAGGAGGAGGATCAACATCAAACTACTCACATTAAACTGAATTTTTCCAAAGTCTTAACTGATTTTTTTTCCAACATCTAACTACTCACATGAACATGTAATGTAGGAGGAGGATCAACATCAAACTACTCAAAGTTAACTTCTGCTTAGCCAATAATTTTGATCACTGAACACTTCAATTACTCAGCAAATAAACTAAATTTTTTTCCAAATTAAGAGTTAACTGAATTCGTCAGTTTTACTTTGCACATTTTCTCACCAGCAGCCCTGTACTTCTTCTCGCGCTGCTTGCAGGGGAGATACTACGAGCAAAATTTTCAGAGTGGCAATTGTGATAATTGTCAAAAACTAAGAGTGGAAAATATAAAATAAAATTATTTTGCTTTTGCCATAGAATGGCAATTGTGATAATTGTCAAAATCTAAGAGCGGCAAAAGTGGAATGTCAAAATCTAGAGTGGCATAAAAACATTGGCAAAATCTAGAGTGGCAAAAACAAAATTTTCCCATCATTTTATAGTCATTTTATATCATTTTTTGGTACTAAACTATTGACATAGTGCCAAGTGTCAGTTACTGTTTTTTGCACGTTTTTTACATCGTAGAATATCAGTACCAAACGGAGTCCAAACGCAGTGAAACTTCATGGAGATTTTTTATGGACCAGAAGACACCCAATGGGCCAAAGAAGCACCTACGGGGTGCTCCAAGGGTAGCACAAACCACCAGGGCACAGGTGTGTTGTGCCCACCTTGGGACTCCCCCTCACCGAATCTTTGCTCTATAAATACCCCAATATTCCAGAAACCCTAGGGGAGTCGACGAAATTTTATTCCAGCCGCCGCAGAGTCCAGAACCACCAGATCGAATCTAGACACCATCACGGAGGGGTGCATGATACGTCCATTTTGCATCATGCTTTTATGACAATATTTATTGCATTAGGGGTTGTTATTACACATTATATCACAATAATTATGGCTATTCTATCTTATTTTACAAGGTTTACATGAAGAGGGAGAATGTCGGCAGCTGGAATTCTAGACCGGAAAAGCAGCAAATATTAGAGACCTATTCTGCACAACTCCAAAACTCCTGAAACTTCACGGAGATTATTTTTGGAATATATAAAAATATTGGGTGAAGAAAGTACCAGAGGGGGGCGACCAGCCAGCCACAAGGGTGGAGGGTGTGCCCCAGGCCCCTGGGCGCGCCCTCCGACCTTGTGGGCCCCCTGGCAGGCCTCCAGTGCCCATCTTCTGCTATATGGTGTCTTTTAGTCTGGAAAAAATCATATAGAAGCTTTCGGGACGAAGCGTTGCCATCTCGAGGCGGAACTTGGGCGGAACCAATCTAGGGCTCCGGCACGGCTGTTCTGCAAGGGAAACATCCCTCCCGGAGGGGGTAATCATCGCCATCATCATCACCATTGATCTTCTCATCGAGAGGGGGTCAATCTCCATCAACATCTTCACCAGCACCATCTCCTCTCAAACCCTATTTCATCTCTTGTATTCGATCTTGGTCCCAAAACCTTAGATTGGTACTTGTGGGTTGCTAGTAGTGTTGATTACTCCTTGTAGTTGATGCTAGTTGGTTTATCCGGTGGAAGATTATATTTTCAGATCCTTAATGATAATTAATACTCCTCTGATCTTGATCATGACTATGCTTTGTGAGTAGTTATGTTTGTTCCTGAGGACATGGGAGAAGTCTTGTTATAAGTAATCATTTGAATTTTGTATTCGTTCGGTATTTTGATGACATGTATGTTGCCTTTCCCATGTGTCCTCGGGAGCGCTTTGCTTCAGCCTGGGGGCCCAGGCGCGCCCAGGTGTGTTGTGCCCACCTCGGGACTCCCCTGCACTGAGTCTTTGCTGTATAAATACCCCAATATTCCAGAAACCCTAGGGGAGTCGATGAAATTTTATTCCAGCCGCCGCAGAGTCCAGAACCACCAGATCGAATCTAGACACCATAACGGAGGGGTGCGTGATATGTCCATTTTGCATCATGCTTTTATTACAATATTTATTGCATTAGGGGCTATTATTACACATTATATCACAATAGTTATGGCTATTCTCTCTTATTTTACAAGGTTTACATGAAGAGGAAGAATGTCGGCAGCTAGAATTCTAGACCGGAAAAGGAGCAAATATTAGAGACCTATTCTGCACAACTCCAAAACTCATGAAACTTCACGGAGATTATTTTTGGAATATATAAAAAATATTGGGTGAAGAAAGTGCCAGAGGGGGGCGACCAGCCAGCCACAAGGGTGGAGGGCGCGCCCCACCCCCTCGGCGCGCCCTCCGACCTTGTGGGCCCCATGCAGGCCTCCAGTGCCCATCTTCTGCTATATGGTGTCTTTTAGTCTAGAAAAAATCATATATAAGCTTTCGAGACGAAGCGTCGCCGTCTCGAGGCGGAACATGGGCGGAGCACGACTGTTCTGCCAGGGAAACATCCCTCCTGGAGGGGGAAATCATCGCCATCATCATCACCATCGATCTTCTCGTCGAGAGGGGGTCAATCTCCATCAACATCTTCACCAGCACCATCTCCTCTCCAACCCTATTTCATCTCTTGTATTCGATCTTGGTCCCAAAACCTTAGATTGGTACCTGTGGGTTGCTAGTAGTGTTGATTACTCCTTGTAGGTGATGCTAGATGGTTTATCCGGTGGAACATTATATTTTCAGATCCTTAATGATAATTAATACTCCTCTGATCTTGATCATGACTGTGCTTTGTGAGTAGTTACGTTTGTTCCTAAGGACATGGGAGAAGTCTTGTTATAAGTAATCATGTGAATTTGGTATTCGTTCGGTATTTTGATGAGATGTATGTTGTCTTTCCCATGTGTCCTCGGGAGCGCTTTGCTTCAGTTAAGAGTTCGTCCAGGCTTGTCCTTTGCTACAAAAAGGATTGGGCCACCTTGCCGAACCTTAGTTACTTTTTTTATTTGTTACCCGTTACGATTTATCTTATCACAAAACTATCGGTTACCAATAATTTCAGTGCTTGTAGAGAATACCTTCCTGAAAACCACTTGTCGTTTCCTTCTGCTCCTCATTGGGTTCGACACTCTTACTTATCGAAAGGATTACGATAGATCCCCTATACTTGTGGGTCATCAAGACTCTTTTCTGGCGCCATTGCCGGGGAGTGAAGCGCCTTTGGTAAGTGGAATTTGGTAAGGAAATATTTATATAGTGTGCTGAAATTAACTGTCATTTGTTACTATGGAAAGTAATCCTTTGAGGGTTTTGTTCGGGGTATCTTCACCCCGACCAGAACCATAATTAGTTGCTCCTCAACCTGCCAACAGCCATCGCACCCACAGCACCCTCAACGTATCAGCATGGGCCTACACGGTGTGGCAAGAGAGGTGGTACTCTTTCATATCTACTTAAGTTATTGATCTCACCCAGAAAATAGATCTAACTTCTTTACCGTACTTTTCTTGTCCGTACCAAATTGTACTAGCTAGTTGAAAGCAAACATTGGTTGCGAAGTAGCCTTTTTCCGGTTAGCACCTTCAGATCCACCATCGCATGATCACAATACTCGTAAAGCTTATGGTTTCCCCCTTTATATTCACTGCTCCTCAAGACCTCAATCCATCAGGAGAAACAACATTCCACTCATAATTCCAAAGCTTAGTTGTTGAAATATGAATCTAATATGATGCTCATATTACTAAAACAGATAATGTTTAATTGGTCACCTAATGTTCATATATTCATTTCGACAAGCATGTACGCCACACACTAGCCGAGCTACAGTTAAAATTTCAAGCGGGCCAGATGGCTTAGCCTACAGGGGATCCCAAACTTTGGTACAAATTTACCTTCACTCCTTTGTATATTGGACTAGGGCTGGTGTCGGCGTCAAAACCGGCGGATCTCGGGTAGGGGGTCCCGAACTATGCATCTAGGCGAATGGTAACAGGAGACAAGGGACACGATCTTTTTACCCAGGTTCGGGCCCTCTCGATGGAGGTAAAACCCTACTCCTGCTTGATTAATATTGATGATATGGGTAGTACAAGAGTGGATCTACCACGAGATCAAGGAGGCTAAACCCTAGAAGCTAGCCTATGGTATGATTGTTGTATATGATCTATCGACTAGCCTGGCCTCGGTTTATATAATGCACCAGAGGCCTAGGATAACAAGAGTCCTAGCCGAATACGCCGGTGGGGAGGAGTCCTTGTCTTGATTGCCAAGTCTTGTGGAATCTTCCTTGTATGCAGCAGCTGTCCGAACTGGCCCATGAGTATACGGCCATGGGGGTCCTCGGCCCAATCTAACAGATCGGGAGATGACGTGGTGAGTACCCCCTAGTCCAGGACACCGTCAGTAGCCCCCTGAACCGGTCTTCAAGTTAGGGACGCTCCTCGATTCTTCCGAACTGTTCTTCATCTTCGGTCGCGTGTCTTGAAAACTGGTTCAACAAATCTTCTCATCTTCGATCTTGAGGATCGCCGAAATGCATTCGACAAGTTTACACGTCGGGTATCCAAGGAGCCCCTTTAAGTTTCCGGCCTTTATCAATGCCTTGTTATTTTTATGCCACACCTCGGGTTTGAAGTTGTTCCCGAGAGGCAGTGTCCTCTTGCGTCCGAACTCCAACGCCGGACTGCATTCGAGGTATCTTTTGCAGCCGAGCACCAACGTTGGACCGCTTCCCAGCTCTAATGCCGGAATGTATCCGAGCTCCAACGCCGGACTATTTATCCGAGCTCCAACGCCGGACTTTATCCGAGCTCCAACGCCGGACTATGTATCCGTGCTCCAACGCCGGACTGTATCCGAGCTCCAACATCGGATTGTATCCGAGGTGTCGTAAATCACCTTGGTTCAAAGAAGTTTGAAGGAGTTTAGCCGAGCTTAATGCCTGAAATGCCCTCTATGGAGCCAGCCACTAGCGCCCGAGCTTTATGCCAGACTGCTTCCGAGGTGGTGCACCACCCCGAATGTGGGCCAATTTGTGTCAATATTTTTGATTGCTGCAATTTATTCTCTGCCGAGATATATAGCCAGTAGCCCTCAAGGTGGGTATCGGTCTAAAACCCGAGATGCACACGAAGGATGACATAAGACCGTTGATCCCAGTAGCCGCTGAGACTCAGGTTGATTTGCAAAATCGGCCTGAGGATCAAGTCCTAGCTCGGCAGAATACTTCGGGACACTAAAAGCGGCGTGCTCAGTCCTCGAGACTCAGGTTGGGTGCGGCCGATCAACCTGAGGATCAAAATCTCCTCGGAAACTATATTGCACATAAAATTTTCTCATTGAACAGGCAATGCAGTAGCCCCTGAGACACTGGTCGGGTGGCAACACTAGATCAGGGGATCGATGTGCCCCTTTAATATTTGTAAATAATAAGCCCGAAGCCCAGTAGCCCCCGAGCCTTAATGCAGGCACGGGTGACCGAATTAAGGATCGATATCCATAGTAAAATCACAAATTATGTGTAATGACTCTATGTATCCAAGTACTTTACGGCATTCATGCTCGGATCCGCATTGTACAAAACTTTGTTGACCGACCATCGGCTTCCACCTCCTCGGCCAGTAGCCGAGGAGTGTTTGTCCTACTTTATAAATCCTTTATGAGGGCAAAGATTTACGACAAACAAGGCAATTTGGCCACACGGTTTTATAAACAAAGGTACGCAGAGAGATATGTTATATTACTGTTTAACAGAAGAAATGTCTTCCAAAGAAAATAGTCCCGCTATCAGTTCCTTTCTTTGGGTTGTCATGCTAAGCATGATCATGAAACCTCAGCTCCAATGTAAGAGCAAAATATCAAGGATTTAGTTTGGGAGGCTAGTTAATAGCCCCCGGTAGTGTTCGGCGACAGTCGAGGTCAAGCCGTAAACACTTCGGCCATTGTTATGAATGGCCCGTCATTTAACACCGTCATCGGACCGCTGACCAGTTTACGCTTATTGTGACAGTCAGTATTCGGTTTTCTCCACTGAGGTGCTTAACCATGTGAGCTGGAAGCACAATCGCAGTGGTTCTCCCTTTGCACACCTAGCCGAACAAAGCGGAACGTAGGAGGCAAGCGCAGGAGCCGGGCAACCCAACTATTGACCGAAGACACAATTCGAAACCGATGCATATATAGCAATATTCGAGAACGTTTTTGCCGAATCTCTAAAGGTGTCCGGCGTTGCACTGCGAGACTTGTGCTGAAAACACACAAATAGTTTAAAAGTGCCATAAGCTTGGAAAACCAAAAAACGTCAGTAAAAACTTGACGTCCGAACAAGATCAAGTGTTCGGTGCCAATCCGATAATTGGCCTTAGCAAAAGAAGTGCTTCTGGCGTGCTTTAACATGATACATCCTATCTCAAGACTTCAAGCGGGTCAGCCTACGGCTTCGACCTCTTATCCCGAGGGCGGAGTACTTCTCATTAGGCCAGTTTAGCAAACTAAACTATAGCGGCTTTGAGAGAGAAATTAGGCTCCCTGGCTAGTGACCACACGCTCGTGTCGAAAAAAGGAGTGATAGATAATAATAATAATAATAATAATAATAATAATAATAATAATAATAATAATAATAATAATAATAATAATAATAATAATAATAATAATAATAAAACTTTGCAAGGACTAAGAAGAAGAACACTTATCATAAAACGGCTCATATAAATTTAAGAGCCCCCAAGTGACTTGGGTAAAAGAATGATTGCATGTACCGAAGTACTTATATCATATCTATGTTCAACCGAACTTTAAACGCGTCTTAACTGAACGTCGGCTTCTCCCTCTTCTGTCAAGGACCGAAAAGTGTTATGTACTCCATCTGTCAAGAATATCGATGGTGTTTCCAATAACCAGGCAATCAGGCCATAAGGCTGTAACAGACAAAGCGCGCTCAGGGAACTTATGCTATATTACTGCGAAGTGTAAGAAGCATCTTCGAAGAAAATAGTACTCCCACTGATACCTTTCTTCGGTGCTCATTGTTATTATGAGACTTGTGCAATAGATTTTTTGTACTCATGAGTTCCGTTGTGTGCCGACCATCATTGAAAACTATAAGAGCGCTAGCTTTCGGCTTCACCCAGTCTGAGGTCCGGCTCGGGTGACCCGATCGTGACAATCACAGAGGTGCTCCCTTTACTCCCTAGCCGAACAATCGGGAACGTAGGAGTAAACACAGGAGCGAGGCAACCCAGCTTGCAAATCGCTTAAGTCAATATGGTGCATATTGTGGCGTAATACATGAACAAGGAACGAAGCCGTACAAGTATAATCATATGCAAGAGGAAAAGCTTCATGAAGGAAGCCCCCGGATGAATTGGATATTTGAATTTATGCGTCACAAACAAAGTTTGGACAAGGAAATTTTTTACAAGTAACTTTTTTCCAAAAAAAAGTATAATGCTTGGTCGAACCGAACACAAGTTAGAAATTAAAGCTTTGAGCATGAAAGTGACTTAGCTGGTTAATGTGTTCGATATTGATGACACGGTCCGAGCTTGATGCGGGGCAAGGTTCCATCCCCCAAGCCGGTCCCCAGGTGGCGGTGCGAAGAGCTCGACACGCCGAAGTGGTGACATAGCACGGTCAATGCAGACCGGCAGAGTGACGCCGAAGTCCCCGGATCATTTTCCTGTGCACAAAAAATAGTGCAAACCGGAGATAATAGTAATAATGATAATTAAAAAAAATCGTTGCATAATAAATAATTTGTGCAAAGTGAGTAATAAAAGAAATATGGCCTAGCGCCGAAGTCAATGTCGATGCAGGGCGTCGGCGTGATGCGGTAAAGGCGTGGCAAAGCCTGAATTCGCAGGTCCGTCCGAGCTCCGGATGCGGCATTTGCCGCATTGTACGGAAACTGACCGAACCACCATGCGACTATCGTTAATGCGGCCACCATTTGATAGACCTGTGTACATATGATGGACAAACCAGAGTAATAGTTCCTTGGGAAAAATGAACCCAAACAAGCAAAAAATACTGGGATTAATAGCACCTGGTTTATTTGTTGTAGCAATCCGAAGGAAGGCGATTCCCAAAATTGGGACTCGATCCACACAATCATTGCCTGATGGGCGATAAAACGACGGCATGGCAATGCTGGCGAAGGTTGGCTCGCCGAGGCAAAGCCCTCGGCCCAGCTAACGTGACGGAGCTGGTCGGCTAGTGACGCTGAAGTGTCCGGAGTAGGTTGATGAAGAGATGGCGAAGGCCCCGGTCCAGCCGAGATGTCGAAGCCTCGGTGTCAGCCGATGAGTCAACGTAGGTCGGCGTGATGGACACCAGCTTGAAGAAGCAATAGTGCGGCCCTGCCGATGCAGGTCGTGACGTGGTCAATGCCGGCTTGATGAAGTGACCGTGCGGCGATGCCCGTGTGCCCACTCCATGTAATCCGTGGGGCAGCGATGTTGGTGATGATTTATCCTTCACGATGCCGAACTCTTGTTCGGCTTGCCGAGATGATGATCCGAAGAAATTGAGCTCGGCTCAATAAAGTGACAATGTGTCTAGCGCAGATTGGTAGCCGTAGAACAACATTACCGGGCTGGTTTGACACCAGTGTGATGGTGAAGATCATATTGGAAAAGACTTCACAATTAGTGGGACGTGTTTGGGAACAAAACACAATACCCCATACAAAACTTCCTTCAAAAAGGATGTCCGAAATCCCGTTCATAAAAAAGATGAATTCGGGTCGGATTCATTCTCGCGCAGAAAACAGATCCGAAAAATAATGCACTAATCGGAAGGTTCCCGGAGTTTGGACGGTCGGATCGAGCTGAAATTTTGAGGGGTGGTAGATATAGTAATTCCGCAGCCGATCAACGGTTGGATCTTCCACAGGACGTCCGAACTAGAAGCTGGACACCACGCCCTAAACTCGTCCAGATTCCCGTTCAGATTTGACAGGGCTCCGGTATATTATAGATTGCCGGAGATTCCTCCATCGAAACTCGACGAAATTTTGCATGGTCATTATAGACTCAATTTCGAACAATTTCACCAAATGGATCGTCAAAGCGATGCTCTAAGAGGTGGTGGCAGCGGATACAAGTTCGCTGTTTGGAAAAACAGCACGGTCACCCGAGGGCAATGTTGACGTTGAGCCCCCGAGCTCCATGGATGATTCCTCCATAATCTTGATAGAGATCGAAGTTGATGTTGACGAAGGCCCTCGTCCGAACATGACGATCGGAAATGGAGCACGGTCCTTGGTCAAGCCAAGGTGACCAGTTGAGCCGGCGACAAAGATGCCGGTATAACAGTTGACCTGCAAACGAGCCATCGATCCTTTTGCCGATCACACAGTGGAACTCTCAATGAAAGTACCAATGTCGGCGTCAAAACCGGCGGATCTCGGGTAGGGGGTCCCGAACTGTGCATCTAGGCGGATGGTAACAGGAGACAAGGGACACGATGTTTTTACCCAGGTTCGGGCCCTCTCGATGGAGGTAAAACCCTACTCCTGCTTGATTAATATTGATGATATGGGTAGTACAAGAGTAGATCTACCACGAGATCAAGGAGGCTAAACCCTAGAAGCTAGCTTATGGTATGATTGTTGTATATGATCTATCGATTAGCCTGGCCTCGGTTTATATAATGCACCAGAGGCCTAGGATAACAAGAGTCCTAGCCGAATACGCCGGTGGGGAGGAGTCCATGTCTTGATTGCCAAGTCTTGTGGAATCTTCCTTGTATGCGGTAGCTGTCCGAACTGGCCCATGAGTATACGGCCATGGGGGTCCTCGGCCCAATCTAACAGATCGGGAGATGACGTGGTGAGTACCCCCTAGTCCAGGACACCGTCAGCTGGGCAGGACATGGCATTGTTTTGTTCTTATGTAGCTTCGCCACTGGCGCCACATATAAAGGGACAACAGGGATTTGCATTTCTCTGTGCGCTCTGGTTCATAATGGGTGGGCAACACACATTGTATTATCTAACTAGCAAGATGCATGTGCGTTGCACGGAACATCAAGATGCATTTGTATGAGTAGTTTATCTTGTGGGAGAAAAGGATGAACGAGGGAAGGTCTTATCTGCAAATGTGGAGAGGGGTGTGGGTAAATTGTCATAGTTTCCTTCATATCCGTTAGATATAGATCGGACGGCCTATATTGCAGGATGGCAGGCACACCATCATCACCAACTCTGCTTTTTATAAGAGTGGAGGGTAGAGATAGAGAGATGGAGATAAGAGTATAAGAGTAGAGAAAAAAGTAGAGAAATCTGCTTGCTCTTTGTTATCATGTTCCTCTTCTGTTCTTCTTAATAAGTATATTACTTCCTCAGTTCCTAAACTGCCTTGGGTGCATGCGTGTGTTGTGGTGGCGTGCGTTTGTACCAGGTGTTGTTCATTGTTGCTTTATTTACAAAGCGGGGCGAAAGCCTTTTTCGTAAAATCTAAGTCTTTTTAGATATTCCAATAAGAACTACATACGGATGTATATAGACATATTTTAGAGTATACATTCACTCATTTTGCTCTGTATGTAGTCCGCATTCGAATATCTAAGAGGTTTATATTTAAGAACGGAGGGAGTAGTACAATATGTTCCTTGTCGGGAAGTGGAGCAGGGACATTTGCAGTCGACAGGTCTATTGGGTAGCTTCAGATGGATGCTTACAACAATTCTCGATGGTCTGCCATAATATCCGGGAAATGCTGGGAGCTATGTCGTCTTTGATAGTCTAGACTAATAGTAACATTATTGTGCCTTCAGTTTAATAGAGTTGCCTCTTTGAGGGACGAAGCCTTTCCGAACCCTTTCTTATCGTACCGGCAATACAAGCCCATATAGTCCAGCTAGTTCCACTTTCCTGATTTTACTGTTGATGCTTAGGGTTTTCCCCTTTTATCTACTCTACTATGATCTGCGTAGGTGCTTTCTGTCGTACTAGCAGTACTCCACCCTTCAAGCTAAACAACACAACAATCATAATCCCAAAGCTTAGTTGTTCAGATATGATTGTGATATGATCCTGATAATAGTTAACATACACATTTAGTTGGCTAACTAAAGGTCCCACTTGAGTTTCCAAATGCATGTCACGACATATAGAGAGAAAACAGAATTGCATTTCTTTGTCACTTGTTGACTGTACTTTCTTGTCCATACCAAATCTTAGTTATTATTTTAAACCAAACATCAGTTGCTAACTACCCTTTGCGCGGTTTGGAGCTTCAGATCTGGCATCCCACTGCCACGGTAACACTATACACATCATGCTTACGGTTTCTCCATTTTATGTTGACCACGATCAGCCTGCGTGGTTCGTGTCGTAATAGCACAGTTCCACCCATCGAGCTAAACAAGCTTAGTTGTACAAATTCGAATGTGATATTATGCTCATATTAGTAAAACTGGGACATGTTTAATTGGTCAGCTAAATGTTCCTACTTTAATTTCAAAATGCACGTGAGCCTCATATGGAGAGACCTGAAGGAATAGTATTTGTCTGTGTGCTCTGGTTCATCATGGGTGGGCAACAGACATTGTATAGAAAGACTTGTAATATCTTCAATCTGCATGTTGTTGTGCTCTTCTTTAACATGATCCTCTACTCTTCTTTAATAAGTATGTTACTTGTTGGGAAGAGTAGCAGAGACATTTGCGGTCAACTGGACAAGTCGAGTTGTTCTCCCTTAGTATATTTTGAATCTGTCAGGTCAGGTCAACTTGTTCTTCTTTACTATATGTTGAAGCTGTCATATGCGAAGTATGATCACTTCTGGAGCTCTCATATTTTGAGTAGTAGGTCACATTATATTAATGCACAAGCCAAATTACAGCATGCATGGAATCTCTCAGAAGAATTGCAGAGATAGCACAAAGGGGTTTACAGGGAGGCAGTGCTGGATTAGAATCACTTCTCCATTACAAAGATAATCTCACTTGTTTTTATGTTTTCATGCATGTCAGGTATTGAACATGATCAAAATGAATATGAGAATGGGCGCACGAGAAGAATATTGCAGAACAATCCATTGGCTAACAAACTTGGCGTGGTGGAGGATGGCCTATCTTATTCACCCATCAAGGTGCTTGCTCTAACTTGGCAAGGTTGTATTGGTCACACATATTTTGCATATGACCTCTTGCACTACTTCTACTTTGTTACACCACCATCTGCTTAGTTTAAGCATCATATATGAGTATATGCCATACCTATCCATTTTCTGTACCTATTCCATGTGTCATCATACTATGTTTTTCCAGTCAAATGTTGTTATTTCGTAATAGATGTCAAAAAGGAAGAGGTTGGGTGCAGATTCTCAAGGAGTAAAAACTAGGTATTTGGAAAAAGGTAGTGATACCTACTAAATCAGATAGATCAGCAGCCACAGAAAATACAGGCCCAACTGTACCACACTTTACCCCTACTCCACTAGACAAACCCCTATTAGAACTACAGAGAGCCCAGCATCAGGTATTGTCTATGATATCAAATCAAAATTTGAACTCCTAAATTTCTACATGTGCCATACCTTCTCTCTTGTATGAAAACTAATTTCAGATGAATCTCCTTGCTCAAAGGATCATAGGATCTCACAACAGTACTGGGCACTGCATTGCTCTTGTCAGTACCTCTTGCCCTTTGTCACCATACTTACACTCATTGTTGTTTGATTATGTAGCACCATTGTAAATGTTCACTTCTTTATCCTCCCTTTGCTCGAAATTATAAGATCTATATTTACTCTTAGATAAATGTAGAATTAAAACAATGGTTATGAAGTTTTGGATTGCTCGTGTAAGTACCTGTTGTCATGTACTCCCTCTGTATCGAATTAATTGTTGATCAATTGGATGTATTTAGAACTTAATAGTGCTAGATACATCCATTTGAGCCACAAGTAATAACGTACGGCAGTGGTATTACTGTAGTTGCATTGCGAGATAGTTGATTGTCTAGCATTACTCTACATCTTATTTTCCCTGCCCTCCACTTTCTCCAAATTACTCTTACCAAAATGTTGAATAAAGCCAATGCTACTGCACATGTTGATGTCTGCATTCCTCTTGTCAGTACCTTTTGCCTTGTAACGTTGTACTTAATTAATTGCTATTTGATTACGTATCATCACTCTACACCTGAGCTTCATTCTCCTCTATTTCTTCCAATATTATTTTATCTATATTTACTCTTTGCAAAATGTAGAATAATGGAAACGCTTATAAAGATGTTTCTTTGGGGGACTTATTGAATTATCCTTCCATCGACATGGAGAAGGGCTTTGTCCAGCCCGTGTTAACATGTAATGTAAGTTCATCCTTCTCAAGCCTTCAAACTTTGTTCTAGTATAGATTTTGATAGGCATCATTTCCTCCACTGTTGTTTACTTTGGTGTTTACATCTGATTGGATGTTTGCAACAACTACCAGTTTTAAATTGTAGTTGTAAAAACATGTTCCTTATGTAGAACAGATCCATTTATTTGTTTATATAATTGTGAAACCTTATACGTGTGTTCTTGTTTCTCTTTCAGAGTCGTATCTCTTATGCCAGGCAGAACTTTAGGGAAGATAGTGAGCCAAACCATCTTGAAGAGACCGAGATGACCCCAAGGTCCTGTCTTGATGAAGACAGTGAGTTGAAGCTACTCACTAGCCACTGTGAGACAACCTCTGTGCAGTCGCTGCCTCAATCAGTTCAACTGCTTCAGTCTCAACTTAAAGCGGAAAGGCTTGCTTCGGCTCAGCATCGACTTGATGTCAATGATGCAATGAAGATCTTAGAGGACTGCCTTGCGTGCTTTGGTGCTATACAACTAGGGATAGAGCATCTATTGTAGACACAATTGAGGTCTCATCATCTTGTTTGGCTGCTTGCGGTGCTCGTCCTGGCCAGGCCTAATGCTTTCTGAAGTGCTCTTAGTTTTTTATATTCTTTTGTCGGTGCATTTATATACACTGGTGGCGACCTATGATGCCCAGTGTATGTAATATGTGGTCACGTTGCGCTTTATTATCACTGGTGGCGAACTTTGATGCCCAGTGGATGTAATATGTTGTAATTAGTTTATTGCGTAGTTTAGGTTTATTCTTGGTCAGTATGCTGTAATTTATGCCGGAAGGTTCAATGGATCTCAATGTTGTCGGT
The DNA here is from genome assembly GCF_002162155.2 of Triticum dicoccoides. Taxonomy (NCBI): domain Eukaryota; kingdom Viridiplantae; phylum Streptophyta; class Magnoliopsida; order Poales; family Poaceae; genus Triticum; species Triticum dicoccoides. The sequence continues at coordinate 3,122,037 of NC_041384.1, read as the reverse complement.
CTTCAGGCCGGCCCGTTACTCATGTGGGCCAAAACATGGGCCTATAATCATCTTGGGCCATTAGCAGGTCTAAATGTATTGTAGTTTTCCGCCTTTAACAGGCCGAGTAAAGTTTTGGCCAGCTAGGCTAGAGAATTCCATGGGCTTTTAACAGGCTAAAATCTAGAATGGGCTAGCGTTGAGCCGAAAAATTCGCAGGCCAATACAGTCTGAAACTGCCTAAGGCCCATGTTTCGCCCAAATAGGATGAGCCGTTAACAGGCCCAAATATATCTAGGGCCCTGTTTGGCCCAATAAAGTTATGGGCTTTAAGCAGGCTGGTATCAACAGGGGCCATAGGCCCAACAGTATCAAGGGCCATTATCAGATGGGTTGTAAGCAGGCCGGATTCAACGCGGGCTGTAATTAGGCCCAACTATTACACGGGCCATTAACAGGCCGATAGCCCAGTTGGGCTGAAATTTATCCACAAAGACTATGGGCCGTTAAGAGGCCTAAAGTTAGTTCGGACAAGAAATAGCCCAGTTTCTGCATGGGCCATTAAATGGCCTAAAGTTAAACCAGGTCGACAACGTGTGAGATGCACCACGGGCTGCTAACAGGCCGAAACTATTATCGGGCCAAACTGGTAAACGGGCATTTAACAGGCTGAAATACAAACTTGGCTTAGAATGGGCCCAAAAGAACAGTGGCCTATTAACAGGCCTGATACAATATGGGTCATAATTTGGCCCAAAACACGACAGGCTATGAACGGGCCTAATCTGATATGGGCCTCAATTTGACCCAAAACATGGCAGGCTATTAATGGGCCAGCCCACTTGTGTCTGAAAAAATATGGCGGGCCTTTAGCTAGGCCGGCCTTTTTACCTTAAATGGGCCACTGTTGGGCTGTGCCACATGTTGACATACCATAAGCGTCTTCCGTCCATTGTAGGGATGACATCTGTCCCAACGATGAGCTGACACGTGCATTATCCGACGAATGAAAATTTTACACATAGAAAATCCCCATTGGTCGGGGCTGTTAAGGGCTTATCGGATCCAAACCGGAACCCGATAGCTTAACGGCGACTCGTTACGGTGGATGCCACGTGTCGATCACCCTTGACGAAAGCACTTTTATGACGCGCGACTTATCATAATTTTGGTAATATCATGAAACATTTCTACGACAGCACATGTATGACTCTCTTGATTCTGTCATAAAATCGTCATGGATGTACATGCATGAAAGAACACGTGACCTACTGTGACAAACACGTATCATCACGAAAGTGTATTTTTTTGTAGTGTCATCGCGTACTCGGACGCTGATTGGGCTGGCTGCCCTGATACTCGCTGGTCCACTTCCGGTTATTGTGTATATCTTGGTGACAACCTTTGTCCTGGTCCCCAAATTCCAGGCTACAGTCTCTCGCTCCAGTGACGAAGCCAACTATCGTGTCATGGCTCACGTTGTGGCTGAATGTTCTTGGCTTTGTCAACTTCTTCATGAGCTTCATCGCCCCCTCCACACCGCCACTCTCATATTTTGTGACAATGTCAGTGCTGTCTACATGGCTTGCAACCCGGTTCAACATCGTCGTATGAAGCACATCGAGATTGAAATACATTTTGTTCACGAAAAGGTGTATCTCGGTCTGACTCGGGTTCTTCATGTGCCATCTTCGCACCAGTTTCCTGATATTATGACAAAGGGTCTACCGTCCAGCTATTCATGGACTTTCGGTACATTCTATGCATCCGTCCATCTGACGCATTGATTGCGGGGGGATGTTAAAGTACATACCTTGTGTAGCTATATCCTACCTCCGTATCTTCCTAATTATACTCGCTTGTAGATTGATACGAGGAGGTATGTTCGTTGGCTTCCAAGGCTCCATGTAATCGTGATATAAATATAGAGCTGATCGCCCCGATTGAGTGGCGTCTTCCCTCATCTCTCTTGCTCATTTATAAAATGCAAATCTTTCAATTTATGACTGGTGACTAAGATGAATAACCCAGATTTCTCCAAAGTTGCAACATTTATATTGAAGCAAGTATTAAGCTGTCACTACGTTCCCCACTTAAGACTTGGAGGCTACATCTAATATGGATATAAGGGAGGTACACCTTCAAGTTCTCAGTTTTGAGCAAACCAGGTATCATATTCTTTGTTGAGAAATTTACAAAGCTTATCTCCTCCAAGCTATTCATAGAAAGGCCCGGAAAACCGACTCAACAATTTACAAAAGCAAGCACCAAGTCATCACAAGGTGATAAACTCAAGCTTGGGGTTACAGTTGATACATATATTGGAGTTGAAAGAAAATTCAGATTGACCCGGGCTGGGAAAACCCAACCTGGGAGGATCCTTCCTATAAGGACTTGGTCTAAAGAAACCAAGGACAACAAATTACATGACCTAGTGTCAGCAACAATCATGACCCAGTGTCAGCAACAATCATGACCCGACATCATCAATCTCTGTAACTCAGCAACTTCGACGATCGCAACTCGACAAGCTCTACATCCTCAAGCTGACTGAACATCAGACGAATATCTTAAGTCTAATTTTTTTATCAAGCCGACGTATTCAAATTCGGCTCAGTATCATAAGGATATCTTAAGTCCAATATTTTTGTCGAACCAGAGCATTGGAAGCCAACTCAAAAGGATTATTTTTCCCCAATATTTTTCTGCAAGAAACCAGCGTCATATAGTTGATTTTGAAGCCGTCCCATTGATGTAACAAAGAGACCCAGACTTGCCAAGAGGAATTCCATTGAATAAAGCTCTTGGATTTTTGCATTGGCAAAGTTTGACATATCTGCTAAAAATGATTAGTTATGAGATCATGGACACGTATCAAGGTGGCTGAGATGATGTCACGATATGGAGTAATTCAATAATTTCTATGTGTGGAAAATTTGCACGACCTGACAAAGATTGACTAGGTCGGGTGTCTTCAAAGAAGGAAATGACAAGGACTGTAGGATGAACATATGTTGGTTCAGAAGAACCCTCAACCCGACGCATAACCTATCAAATTTGTTCTTGTGTTATTTTTCAAGATAAGTTTAACATGGATAAATCTAAATTAAACTAGGGCTAATGTTGGGGATATTCCCCATGGTTTGACCTGGCCAGGAGGTGTAACCCGACCCATCACTTGGCGGCCAATGAGTCACCTGGCTTAACGGGTCGACCTAGAAGACAAGGACTAAAGGCCCAGTGTGCAACCCAGTAGAAAGCCAGCTCGCGAAGAGGCTGCAGGCCGGCTCATGGAGAAGGCCCAGACTGGGTAAACCCAGCCAGGAAGATCACGACCCGGCCGATGAACCTTGCCAGGAGAAGACCCGGACTAGACTCCGGCTTGAAATAGAAAGGAAACTAGTAGTAATCCTACTAGGACTCTACATGAAGGCACCCCTTCAACTTATATAAGGAGGGGCAACGCACCCCAAAGGGGGGAGACAGATAAGTATTAGAAAAGATCAAAGTAGATGCTCTCGAGATGAGAGGTAGCAAAATAGCACCATTGTAATCAAGAACATCACCATCATCAATATCAATTAAGCAGGATGTAGGATTTTTCCAACATCCCGAGGGGCCGAACCTGGGTAAAACTTGCGTCTCTCGATTCCAACCAACCCCGTTCAAGCTACCACCTCGGTGCAGTGGCCTCACCACTAAGTCATTTCACAAGGACATCTTGCTGTGACAAAACTACGATAAGCAGGCTCAAGGTAGGCTAAAAAAGCACCATGCTATCAAATTTACTTTGTGTATTGTTTTATGATATAATGCTAATACCTGAGCCTTTGGTTTTGATAGCCGCGGTGACAGAGCTTGAGGCTCTTAAGGTTGAGCTAAGTAGAGCTCGGGGGGAGGCGTAGCAGCAAAGGCTGCAGCCGCTCGGGCCGAGAAGGAGCTAGCCAAAGAAAGGGTAACTCAGGGAAAGGACCAGGTCCGGGTCGTCGAGGTCAAGGACACCCTGAAAGGCATGTACCTTGATCGCAACGCCTTTCAGGAAGAGGAGAAGAAGAAGGCGACCATGGAGCTCAAGAACCTGAGCCTGGCATACGCTGAGGTCCAGACCCAGGCCCGGGCGGACCGCGAAGTGCTTCAGCAAGTGAAGCAAATCATTGCTGGTAAGCCGTCTTTTGCATCAGTGTATTTTTTGCCGCAAGGGGTTCATCGAGCTCACCCAAGTACGGCGATCCGCAGAGGCTTTCGGGGACCTCACGAGGAGTGCTTCAGACGCCGGCCGCTACTTCGGTGCTCAAGAGGTCCATGCCACGGAGAAGGCGTTCTACAATCTGTTCCAGGCACCATCGTACCCAGAGCTGCTCAATAACCAAATAGAGCTACTCATGGAGCTTTTCCAGATGGCGAAGCCGGCACTACAAGATCTCTGCGTCCAGCTCTGGCCCGCGGCAGCGCTGCCTAGCAGTTTCTTCGGTCTACTGGCCCGCCTGCGAGAGGTCGGCCCTCAGGTGAATCGCTGGAGGGCGTCCAATGGGCGTATGCTTGCATGGCGACACACTATCGGCATATTTATGCGACGCTCATGGCCTCGGGCCCCTGAAGGGAAGAATCAGACCATGGAGTAGTATTTGATTGGGGTGATGGAGGGAGCTCAGATCACTGAGGAGCGGTGTCCCAAGGACACATTATACTTCGGAATGACAAAGTTAGCACGATGTAAAGACATGCTTTTTGTTTGGTAATAAATGTGGCTTTATGTTCCAATGTATGAGCGTATATATTTATTTGCCCTTATATTTTTACTCTTGTGTGACCGAATTGGCTTTAGAGGCAAGCACAGGATACAAAGGGTGTTTCAGGTGCAGTTTCGACCCTTAGCCGATGTCTTGGTTCCCAAAGGCGGTCCACGCATATGAAACGAGGTAATTGGACTATTTTGGTTTCATAGCTTTCACTTAGTCTTTAAGATCTTAACTGTGGGTACTAGTGAATAGCCCCTGATGTGTGAAGTGTTCAGCAACTGGTCGGGGTTTAAGCCGCTATTCATTTCGGCCTATTTGAATAAAAGCCCCTCATTTTTCGTGGATGATCTCCAACAAACCTTTGTTTCACACTGTCTTCGCATTGCCGAGTAATTTACGCTTACAAGGACAGTTAGTTTTCGGCTTTCTCCACTGAGCCGCTGAAACATTTGAAATGTCGGCGCAGTCGCAGTGGTTCTACCTTTACACTCTTAGCCGAATGGGTCGTGAGCGTTAGAGGCAAGCACAGGAGCCGGGCAACCCAACTATTGATACTACTAGAACTGGCAAGATACAGATTTCTAGAGAAGCACATAGCAACATGATACTACTACAACTTTGATTCATTCACACCAGACCACATAACCACCTCATACGACTGGCAAGATAGAGATGTCTAGAGATGCAAGGTGGCACAATCTGGTGCAACCAATTAGTTAATCCATTGGACGCGGATGCTTGGATTTGCCTCCTATCAGTCGTTGGACGGAGGTAATTCAACGGATGGTATTCAAAGTTGTTCATGCACTATATAGGGTGTCACCTCAATATATTCAAAGATCCTAGACATCTATGAGGTATCACCTCTTATTTTGAGCTTCTTTTTGTTGGATTGAATCTTGCTCATGCTATGATTTTATCTATATTAGATTGAATCTTTTGGGAATCAATGAGATTTAATATGATGCATGTCTAGTATAAATATGAAAGACACCCGAGGTGATGTCTAGCATCATTTATGGGGCTTCCTGAAGCAACATGGGGCATGCTCAGTACATTAAGATTAAGGATACAACTATGATGTGTTCTTAGCAATACATTTGAGGTCTCATCCCACTTTGATCTGACAAAAGATGGAACTTATGTGTGATTCTTTACCACACTTTTTAGGGTATATCGTAAATTTTCATCAAGGCTCATTAATTTATTCACATTGATTACCAAACCTAGTAAATAAACACATGATTTCTTACTAGGATGATGCATGCGAGCGAAATATCAAATGTTGCTAATAAGCACTCAAAAATCTATTTAGTTTAAGGATACATCAAACAGTAATTAGGTATAATTGTGTAACATCATAATTTTGAATACAATGGTCTGGAATAAAGAAATAAATAGAAGGTGATATAGTATTCACCATGATTGGTGTTACAACATGTTTGACGTCAATCATTAAAACCGATGTAAATTTATAAATAGTAGTAACTTGGTAGAAGAAAGTCGCATGTTGCCTCCCTAATGATCGAAGTCTTAGGGTAGCATTCGCACTTGGCACCCATTAGTCTTTTAAACCGGTTCCGGCATTGTCCATCATCCCATCCGTCTTCCACACAACTATCTCGACACATTCCATTTTGATCAAGATGGCATTTATCCCAATGGTTGTGATAGCACATGTTTTCGGTAGATGAAACCTCACCTATGTATAAATAGACAAGGTTAGGAGAAGTAATATGAATGAATGTGTCCAACAATGTTGATATGTCATTGCACAACATGAAACTTTGGCGAAATGTTGATACTATGGATAATTATACTTACTACATGTAGCCATAAGGCAGAAAAGAATCAAACAACACATGGTTGTCTTCCTCCAGGCCTCCATGGTATAATGGGAGAATGTCGGTGATTTTGCTGAGAGAAGGAAAAGAATGTTGTGAAGATGGTGTGTGTTTTGGTTTCTATCGTTTTGAGGTTCTTATAATGTCCATGCCCTATAGATAGTATAAATAGTTAGGTCGTAAGGCCAAGAGGAAAGCAAGGAAGCAAAATTAACCGGAGGAATACAACTAAGTGAACTAAACTTGGCACACACCTTACAACTTAAAATAAATAGTATATCTATCACCTATCTAAGTTTAGCTTGTTGAACTGAATCATTCTGCACATTGACAGGTGATAAGTGCATTACTATTTATATCGCATCCAAACTAAGATTGACGGTAAAGCGCATTGGCTACAAAAAGGGAACCAATGATATGTTATTAATTTATCTATGATTTTTGTTCTATTCATTCCACAATTCTATTAATTACAAAAATATTCATATTTATTTGGACCAACATATTAATCAAGTTTGTAGATCTAGTTCATGTTTTCAATACATATGCTTTAAGTGAAAATAGGTTTTTGGAGTTCCATGGGAAATCTGGAAAATTAGGAGGGTCAATTTAGTAAAGGAAGGGAATCAAAAGTCCAAGGAACAAGGTCAGGAAGGACATTGGTGTATGGACACCCTGCCTAGGTTCTTATGCACACTCTGTCGGAGTTGATTTCTGATGCCCTTGGTATATATACACCTCAAAAAACTTGGTCATATTTATCATATTTTTTTTGTTTGGTGGCACTTCGCAACCCAAGGCCATCATATCTATAGTCATATTAAGGTAAGCTTCCTGAGCAAGGAAAGATCGCCATCTTAGTTAACATTGATAATTGATGCTCTCATGGCAATATGTGAGGTGCCCATCAACAACATCAATCATTGTGCTCTCATGATAAAGAGATAAAATCTGTTAGGTTATTCTTTATCTTTCATTTTTCCAACAATAGGTAAAAAAAATCATGTTTTAACTTCTTCAGATGGCATTGACATTGTAGTCTTAACAACATGGCACAGGGGAGTCCATCACTGACCACAGGGAAAATGTTTGCAATCATAAAACCATCCCACGTGATTTCTAAACCAAGAATCATATGCGAATATGGAGTCAGTCACTGACAATTCGTTTCATTAAATTGTGTGTGATGGCATAACTATCTCTTGTTGTTTCTTCCCATATACCATTTGTGATGATACTAGTCATCACACACGTTACATGTCAGATGGAACGTGTGCATTGTACTGTCAATAGCACATGCAAAAGTTCAAAAAATCACTTTATTCTAGTTATGTATTGCACATGTTACATTCTAGGTGAACCGTGTGATTTAATATGTTCATAAAACATGTATTCTTTTAATAAATTGTGGGATTTGATGTAACCATAAATTTCTTCGTTGGATCACAACCCAATAGACGCCTTGAGATGTAACACTCAGTGTACTCCTTTGGAAAGCACTAAACAGAAAGGCATTTAGTTACACGACAATATTAAATGTTGCAACATGGCAAGGCGGTGAAACAGAAGTAAACTACCCTATCTAGTCATATTAAATGAGGTGGGAAACATTTACATAGCATCTCTCAAAAATACCTCATGGCATTTAATTAGGATAATTAAGGTTCTTCCCTAAACAGTATTATAGGAGTTGCTAACAAGAAACTCAATGGTATATGTGAAAATAAAGTTAATTGGCTATGAGTTTAGTTGCAATCTACACATTTGTACAGTCCTAAACCATATATAAAAAATTTTGATCCGAACTGAAGTTAATTAGTTACGAGTTTAGCCATTTTACAAGGGTATTTGAGCAATTTTAATTCAGACACCAAGTTAAAAATTGTTGACATATGTGAAAATAACTTATGAAGAAACTTGACGAAATTCTAAGAAACTTACATATATAACATATTTTAATCGGACCAATGGTTTAAAAGTTATAGTATATGCATACAAATGGCATTTTTCAAAATTACGGAAATAACTAATATAGATAACAAGACTAACACAACTGAGCATTAGATATTAAATCGCACCCATAGGCGGTGCATAGCAGACTCGCTATTGTGCCAAAGCCCGTTACAGGAGGCCAGCAAGCGAGAGGCGCTAAAATGCCTACACGTGAGATATAGGAGGGGCACCCACCTTGTGGCCCAATGGGCGTTTGGTGACAGGGGCAGAGCAAGGCGGCGTGACTGCTAGATGGGCTAGCAGATCTAGCTAGGTTGCTTGGCTAAAGGCAGTCGGATTGCTGCGGGCAAGTTGTTGGCTGGCCCACATGCATTAAGCGAGCTAGGACGCAGGCAGACGATGCAGACGAGCTCGAGGCTCCATCGAGCATGCCGGCAGAGAGCATCTGCTCGGGGACATTCATAGTGAGGGCTAGATAGGGAAGGAACAGACTGATCCAGGAGTGAGGAGGCGAGGGTCCTCGATTTTGGTTAGCGGCGAGCTGCTTCGGCCTGGTTGGTTCCCCAGTAATAAGAAATAGAGTTGAGAGGGAAAGGAGGAAGGGAGAAGAGGCCACGATGATGACACGCTGCTTCTAATCGCTAGCGGCTCATCATTCGTCGACATGAGGTGGGGATCGTGTGCGTGGAGCTACGCACCGCTCGAAGGAGCTCGAGTGTCTCCCATGGCATGGAGGGTTGTGCTTTAGAAGGGGATCTCATGGCTCAGATTAAGGTTGGGCTGGGTTTGGGTGGTTGTGGACTAAAATCAAAGGAGTCATCCCCAAATTTTTACGGTTTACAAGAAATGGAATGGAGGCAATGCCATTTTTTGCATGGAAAATGGAGGAAATGCCTTAAATAGACAGGTACATCAACGGAAGTGTTACATCAACGAAAGTGTTATTCTGCTCGAGAGCTCAAATGAGCTTGGGTGAACAGCAAAATCGACAGAAGATGAAAAAAATTCAAAAAAATTCTGAAGTTTATTTGTGGTCACCTTTGACAAAAGTTTTCTATGTTTGAAAATTTTCATCAAGAAATGACATCCGTGGAAGTCATGACAAAAAAAATCAGTACTCCAAAATGCTTTAAAAATTAGCATTTTTGGTGTATCAATTTTGTTTTTTTACGACTTCCAGGAATATTCTTTCATTATAAATTTTTACAAGCACATAGAACATTTGTCAAAGGTTAACGCAAAAAAAATGGAATTTTTTGAATTTTGTACTATTTTCCTGATTTTACTGTTCAATAGGAGCATTTGAGCTCGGGTGCAAATACTCCACGTCCGTACATCAACCACTCTCTTGAAGAAAAAGACAACCCTTTGTTTGACACGAGAAATAATAACAAACAACGATGGTTATCATGTTACTATATCTCTACGCGCCAGGGGAAATAAAAAAAATTGCGGGCGTGCCAGTGTACTGTAGTACACAAAGAAAAGGATGCGGGAAACGAGTATTTCATTAATCTCATTGGAGAAACAAAAGTACAAGATCCCGTAAAGAAAAAGTGCGCTCCGGGGCCTACTAGCGCGGCCAGCCTGACTATGGCGATTGCGGTCTCCTGGTTTCCGGGGCCTCGGAAGGCTCCCGGTTAATTACTCCTGCAGGTTGCTCCGTGAGATACCTCCGATTAAGCTGTGTGGTCGTCTTCGTCGTCTTCGCTTCTCGTCCTCCATGCATGATGATGATGATGTGTGTGTGGGCAACGGCAGAGCCCGTGTCCTCGTCGGTACACGCGCCGCAAGTGGCGTGGCCTTAGCGGTGGCCGCGCCCGCCCTGGCCGTCGTGCCTCGTCGGTCTTGGCGGCGTTGGAGTAGTTGGTGTTGGGGTAGCATGGGTCGCGGTCGGCTCAGACTTCTTGATGACATGTTGCTTCATCGGGGTGTTCAAGAGGCTACGCCTTGCAGGAGTAATGGTTTGGGGAGACCGGCGTCAGTGTAAAAATAAACTGACACACGCTCACATTGGCGTGGCCGGGGTGGTTGGCGCCTCATCTTGGCTAGACGCCTTGGGCTGGTACTACGCGAAAGAGTGACCTGTGCGCCGGCGATGCCATGGACCTGTACACTAAGGACCTGTCCGCCATGGTGGGTGCGCCTCTGGAAGGAGGGACCGGTCTTGGACAGCGTCGTTGCACTAGTAGAAAAAGGGTCAAACGTGAAGCACATTAGTGCCGGTTTGTAAAAAAACTGGCACTAATGTGATCAATAGTGTCGGTTCGAATGGCTATGCATTAGTGCCGGTTCGTAATGAATCTTTAGTACCGGTTCGTGCCACGAACCGGTACTAAAGGGGTCGTGGCAGGCTGGCGTCAGGCCAGGGCCCCACGAGCCCCTTTAGTGACGGTTTGTGACACAAACCGGTACTAAAGGTCTAACCTATAGTATCGGTTTGTGTCACAAACCGGCACTAAAGAGTCTTAACCTATAGTACCGGTTTGTGACACAAACCGGCACTATAGGGCAATTT
>NC_041384.1:3104708-3110849 GCF_002162155.2 Triticum dicoccoides | reverse complement strand
TGAAAAAATCAAAAGAAAATGATAAAAACTTCAAAAAATAAAATCCTTCGAGAGGTAGTTATATTACTACATCTACTAGTTAGGAAAATTTGAAAACTTAAATTTGGACATGTTTTGCAAAAAGTGTAGGGAAAATGTAAAACGGCTATAACTTTTGCATACGATGTCGAAAAAAACGTATAATATATCAAAAAATTCAGCACGAAAATCCGCATCCTATGGAGACGGCCTATGGCCTGTTTGCAATTTCTTAGAATCCTCAAATTCCAAAAGGAAAAAAAGATATGGTCAAATTTAAGTTTTTTTAATTTTTTTTTGTTAAATCTGGTCAAACTACTTATTCAAGAAGTATTAATGTTACTACATAATTATTCAAGAATATTAGTATTACTAAATAATTATTTCAATTTTTTGAATTTTGGTCAAATCTGGTCAAACTATGGTCAAACTATGATCAAACTTATTCAAGAAATATTAGTGTTACTAAATAATTAATGTTGTTTAGAATAATAGTTTCAAACTCAAACAGTGAAATATGTGACTTCATGCTCAAGCTAAACTCCTGAGGGTTAATAGGATTGACATCTTACTATTGTCGGGAAAACAACAAGTACAGACTTGGAAACGAAGGAGAATAGAACCCAAAAGTTAAGCGTGCTCGGGATGGAGTAGTGAGAGGGATGGATGACCAGTCGGGAAGTTAGATGATTTGGAATGAATGGTCCACACTTGAGCAGTTAAGAGAGGTGATTAGAGACTAAATCACCAAATAATTCAGAAAAAATAAAAATAATCAATTTTTTTCCAAAATTAAAAAAAAAACCTTTAGTACCGGTTGGTAACACCAACCGGTACTAAAAGTCCCCCATACCAGGGCGCGAGCTCACGCCACGTGGTGGCACTTTAGCGTCGGTTCGTGCCGAACCGGTACTAAAGGGGGGGGGGGCCTTTAGTGCCCACCAATTAGTGCCGGTTATGGAACCGGCACTAAAGACCCTTACGAACCAGTTTTAAAACTCCGTTTTCTACTAGTGTTGCAATATTCGGTTCAGTGAAGGATCTGTACACCTTAATGATAATTAATACTCCTCTGATCTTGATCATGACTGTGCTTTGTGAGTAGTTACGTTTGTTCCTAAGGACATGGGAGAAGTCTTGTTATAAGTAATCATGTGAATTTGGTATTCGTTCGGTATTTTGATGAGATGTATGTTGTCTTTCCCATGTGTCCTCGGGAGCGCTTTGCTTCAGTTAAGAGTTCGTTCAGGCTTGTCCTTTGCTACAAAAAGGATTGGGCCACCTTGCCGAACCTTAGTTACTTTTTTTATTTGTTACCCGTTACGATTTATCTTATCACAAAACTATCGGTTACCAATAATTTCAGTGCTTGCAGAGAATACCTTCCTGAAAACCACTTGTCATTTCCTTCTGCTCCTCGTTGGGTTCGACACTCTTACTTATCGAAAGGATTACGATAGATCCCCTATACTTGTGGGTCATCAAGACTCTTTTCTGGCGCCATTGCCGGGGAGTGAAGCGCCTTTGGTAAGTGAAATTTGGTAAGGAAATATTTATATAGTGTGCTGAAATTAACTGTCATTTGTTACTATGGAAAGTAATCCTTTGAGGGTTTTGTTCGGGGTATCTTCACCCCGACCAGAACCATAATTAGTTGCTCCTCAACCTGCCAACAGCCATCGCACCCACAACACCCTCAACGTATCAGCATGGGCCTACACGGTGTGGCAAGAGAGGTGGTACTCTTTCATATCTACTTAAGTTATTGATCTCACCTGGAAAATAGATCTACCATGAAGAGAAAACCTGTCCACCGTGGCCTTGTTCGTCGCAATCTGTGCGTCATGAAGGGAAAAGCAAAACTCGGGCTGCATCGTCAGCGAGCTCCAGTTCCGTCATGCCGTCTCCTCCAAGAACGTGATGCAAAACCTGTACGCCTGTGTATCCTTTGCCATGAACCTGTTCACAATGGCCTTGTTCGTCGCAATCTGTGCATCGCGACCTGTACACCATGGGCTATTCGCCGAGCGCCATGAAGGCCGCCATGGTAGAGCGCTGGGGCTAGCGGTTGGGCCGCGTCGTTGGCGAGCTCCGACAGCTCCCGAGTCATCTCCAGCCAAGAACATGACACCTGAAAATAAAAGGCTTAGCATAGACGATCTCCGGCGGTGTCGGTGCAGTTTGCTGTTTCGGTGCAGTCATCTCGGGCGGCGGCGATGGGATCACACGAAGGTCATCTCCGGTGACCGGCACATACTCTCCGCGTAGCGCATGCATGCCGGCTGCGTTGGCCCGTCTATGCGATCTGGTCTTCTGCCGGCTGCGTAGCCGCGTAGATGTGTGATAGATGAGTGTGGGCGCTGGTGAATGGATGGATGTTGGAGGTGCGCGTGATGGATACTTGCGTACGTGAGTTATGATGGATGAAGTGCAGCGTGATGGATGAGTACCATCTGTGTGGGCGCTCGCGAATGGATGGATGTGCAGCCTTGCGGTCTGGCCGTGCGTGGATGTGCAGGGCGTCGGCGTCGGCGTCTACGCGTGCGTGCTTCCTCCCTTTGCGTGAGGAACTGATCGCTTTATATAGGAAAGAGCTAGGCTTGCGTGAGGAACTGATCGCTTTATATAGGAAAGAGCTAGGGCTATGAGGCTCTCACAGCGCGCCGCCAGGGGTCGTTCGGCCGAACGCACCGTCAGGAGTCGTCTTGTTATCCTCTCTATTAAAGCTAACCACCCATCCTTATCCAATCACAAACCAACAGCCGTACTAATAAACAAAATAAAATGCACTGTGGCTGCTCTTGGACCCAAGAGATGCGCACGTGACGTGTGACTCCAGGAGGTTCAACCAAACACTTTAAACATCGTATCAAGTTTAGGGCGTTGGCCGGAATATTTAAATGACATACTGGTGATTGAGAAAGCTAATTAGCATGCATCAGGCTCAAGTCCACATGCATGAACTATGGCCACCGAAACGTGGAGAAAGCTTTTCTTTGTACGTGTGCATATCAAATACTACCAAAATCATTCTTCCTTTGATTCTATGAAAAAAATTATATGATATATACTCGTGCTCATAGATACTTTGGCACGACAAATTCTCGTCGAACACCCTTCTCTTTGATCTGTATACTTTTCTCCCAAAAAAGCACGTATGATTAGGCAATTTGATCTATGTGGAACGAGTCATAATGCATAGTGGCAGATGGTTGGGTCGATGTGAAGGAGATTAGTTGTTGGATTGCATGCATGGAAAAGGAAAGATGCTGAGATTAGCATCGATGACAGTCACATGAGACTTGTTTAGGGAGGCCAAGGTCAACACACATGGAAAGTGAAGTGAAGTGACGCATGCACATGTGCTGGGCTGGCACTGCTTTGTGCTGGTAGCTAATGAATTACGCTAGAATTAGTTGCCTACTAATTAAGCAACTCCAGTGCTGCCCATCAGTTATTGGGCTCTCAGAAGTAGCTGTGAGTTCTAAAAAGCATTGCTCTTGTACACACATGTACTACAAGTCTATGGTTATCTCAAGTGTCGGTGCCTTTTCATCAAGAAAATTGCTAATTTTGTACTGATGTTTCTGTAATGTGCGGCGATATTCTTTTTGGTATGCTATAAGCCAAGCTTTCGGGCCGGGCCTTGAGCTTTGAGCTTTCCCTTGGTTCGCGATTGGCCTTTTCATCTGCACAATTGTTGAGCTTCAGGCTTTGGGCTGGACAAATGCTACGTTATTGAAGATCAGCCTTTTGCAAGCCCGGCCTGAAACTCAGCCCGGCCAGAGGAATGCCCAGGTTTAGTCGATGGACTTGAATGAGATGAGAGAGAGAGAGAGAGAGAGATATTTGCATTCGAACTCCAAACTTCGCACTCATCTCCTTGTATAATTGACTAGTATCACCTGCATATTTAATTAGCACCAACACACTAGAACAATTAATTTAACCAGCTGCAGTAAATTTCAGATCGAATCAAGGTTAATTAATCATGGCAACGAGCTAGTATATTTCGGAATGCCAAAGTTAGCACGATGTAAAGACATGTTTTTTGTTTGGTAATGAATGTGGCTTTATGTTCAGATGTATGAGTGTATATGTTTATTTGCCCTTATATTTTACTCTTGTGTGACCGAATTAAAAACTAAAAGCGACCAGTCGTCGGCTTCAATCCCTATGTACAGGATACAAAGGGTGTTTCGTGTGCGGCTTCCACCCGTAGCCGGCGTCTTGGTTCCCGAAGGCGGTCCGCGCATATGAAACGAGGCAATCGGGCTACTTTGGTTTCATAGCTTTCACTTAGTCTTTAGGAGCTTACCTGTGGATACTGGCTAACAGCGCCCCCGGATGTGTGAAGTGTTTATCAATTGGCCGGGGTTTAAGCGGCTATTCATTTCGGTCTATTTGAAGAAAAGCCCCTCGTTTTACATGGATTTCTCCAACAACCTTCTGTTTGACTTTGTCTTCGGATTGCCAACTAGTTTGCACCTACCAGGATAGTCAGTTTTCGGCTTTCTTCACTAAGGCGCTGAAACATTTGAAATTTCAGCGCAATCGCAGTGGTTCTCCCTTTACACTCTTAGCCGAACGGGTCGGGAACGTAAGAGGTAAACAGAGGAGCCACGAAACTCAACTATTAACCAAAATCGAGGTTCGAAACTAGTGCATTTAACACAACATCCAAGATGTCGAATAAACATTTCGGACTTATCAATTGGCCATGAGGGTTTTTTAAATCGAAATCCCTGTATCGCGAAAGTAATCTTTTGGTTCCGAGGCAAGAACTGAAAGGAATGTAATTATATGCATGAAGGCCTCGAGGGGCATATTATCTTTTATTTCATGTGGTCAAGACGTACATGCCGAGCCTTATAAAAGAAAACTTAATAACAAGATACAGTATGGAGCGAGGAGAAGGAAAGGGAGTAGAGAACAGGGTGAATGGCACCAAGGTAATTGGCTCGAGTCCTCCCCTGCCGCACGTCTACGCCTCCTTGCTGTCTATCAGCACATCCTCGTGTATAGCGAGGTTGGTATGCACAATCTGCTACCTCGGTCATTCATTTGCTTGATGTCGTTGACTGTGGAGTCCTTTTGAAAAGGTGTGCAGTTGCTATTCGATGGTCAAAACCATGCGTTTGTTTTACAGTGTCTTGTCGGTATGAAAGCTTGTTCTTCATCGTTTCTTGGTTGATCCAAGGACGACGAGTCATGTGATTCGGCTCCTCGACCTCCCATGGGATTTTGAGTGCAAAGTTGTGCACCCTAGGGACGTAGTACCCTATCAGAGGGAGGCGAACAAGGAGCTTGTACCTCTATTTGGGGTGCATAGTTGGCTGACCGAGGTCGATCGGTGTTGCATGTGTACACTTCGATGAGACGAGTGTGTTTATCATTACACGAGCTGCCTCCTTGGTTGCCTGGACCTCAGCTGTGAAAGTTGCGGTATGCTCCTCTGTACGCAGGGAGTGCTCCGTGTTGCCATTTACTATGATAACACCGTTTGGTCCCGGCATTTTTAGTTTTAGATATGCATAGTGTGGGACTATGTTGAAACCAGCAAACGCGGTGCGCCCAAGGAGTGTGCGGTAGCTGCTTCTAAAAGGGACGATGTCGAAGATTAGCTCTTCACTGCGGAAGTTTTCGGGCGACCCGAAGACTACTTCCAGCGTGATTGTTCCCGTGCAGCGGGCTTCAACACCAGGTATATATGAGACCTTTGAAGGTAGTGGTGCTGGGCTTGATCCGAGATGAGTCAATACGCATCTTCCGGATTGTATCCGCGTAGATTAAGTTGAGGTTGCTGCCTCCGTTCATAAGGAAACGTGTTAAATGGAATCCGTCAACGATGGGATCCAAGACCAAGGCTGCCAGTCCACCATGCCGAATGTTGGTCAGGTGGTTGTGGTTGTTAAATGTGATCAGGTAAGTCGACCATGGATTGTACTTCGAGGTGACTGGCTCTAAGGCATAAACGTCTCGAAGTGCTCATTTGCGCTCCCGTTTGGGAATGCAGGTGACGTAAATCATGTTTGAGTCCTTTACATCAGGGTGGAATTGCTTTTGGCCTCCGTTATTCGGCCGGTGAGGTTCATCCTCGTCTTTGCTCCGAGGTTGCCCTTT
>NC_041384.1:3098275-3104453 GCF_002162155.2 Triticum dicoccoides | reverse complement strand
TTTCCTAGCCTGCTTGAAGACCCAGCAATTTCTATTATTATGATTTGCTGGTTTATCCGAGGTGCCATTGATCTGGCATGGCCTATCGAGGATCTTGTCCAGCTGGCTAGGTCCATCTTTGTTCCCTTTAAAGGGTCTCTTCTTCTGTCCGGCTCTAGGGCCGTTGAACCCTGCGTTAACCACGGCGTCCTTGGTATCGCTCCCGCCGTTCTTGTGCATGCGCTTCTTCTTATTGTGTTTGGGTTTGCCATTGCCGTCGCGGGCTCCCATGGTGCCGGTTTCGCCATTGTGAGAGCTGCGGGCCAGCCAGCTATCCTCTCCTGCGCAAAAGTGGGTCATAAGTGAGGTCAGGGCGGCCATGGTCCTCGGCTTATCCTGCTCGATTTGGCGTGCCAGCCATTCGTCCCGAATACTATGTCGGAACGCCGCGATCGCCTCTCCATCGGGGCAGTCTACAATTTGGTTCTTCTTGGTGAGGAACTTGTTCTAGAATTTTCTGGCCGACTTGCCGGGTTACTGGGTAATATGAGTTAGGTCATCGACGTCCGGAGGTCGGACATAGGTGCCTTGAAAGTTTCCCTAAAGGCATCCGCAAGTGCTTCCCAGCTCCTTGTTTCGAAAACAAAATACAGACAAACGCGGAAATAAATATGGGAACTCTATATTTCATTCATCATCGTACATATTACAAGTACATGGATGTTACATGCTCCCATGGGAGTTTGTCTATTTTTCCTTCTTCCGACTATGCTAAAGGAGTATCTAACTTGGAGAGATTGCTTGTAGTCTGTTGATTCCCGGGGCTTTTGCAAAGTATTCGATTAATTACATCTGCAGGTCGAGCCTACGGAAAACCTCCGATTAAGCTGCGCACGTTCGTCGTCAATTTTTCTAATCCATGATGCATGTGTGATGTTTGGAGTAAAGATATAGATGGTGGTGATACGTAGGTGCGGGTGGATTTGTTTTGCTTGAACCCAATGATGGTACACCATTGCCATGTCGGTGTTTAGAACAGAATTTGTTGATGAAGATGGTGACTTTTGCCTTGTCGGTGCCAAGTCATGTACCCATGAATTCATCGAACACGGACATATGTATGTTGCTTTTGCCTCGTCGGTACCCAGCAACGAAGTGTGTGATACCTTTTAGGATTGTGACATGTTAATGGAATATAGTGATCTGGCCTTGTCAGGACTTGGCCATGATTTTGTCTAGTCTTGTCGGCACTAGGCATAAGATGGGTATGATGGATTTGACCATTGTCTCATGGAGATTAGGGAATCGATTTGAGATAGACAATTGATAAAGCATATGTTTTCTCCTTTATTTTAACAATCAAACTCTTTCTGGTAAAGGTTGCACAATGCCGACATAGATGAAGCAACCGATGGTGTATTTTTTGTGAGGATTTTCATCTACTCCGCATGAGCGACGTTGATGAGGCGGTCATGCCATGGTTGTAGGTTTCCTCATGGGCGACGTTGATGAGGCGGTCGTGCCTTGGTTGTAAATTTCAACATGGACGACGTGATGAGGCGGTCGTGCCATGGTTGTACATTACCGAGCAGCCAAGTTGAGATTGTTTCTTTTCCATCACACAAAGATCAATGATGCAATCGAATCTCAGAACTTACCATCGAGGCCAAAGCTTCTTGGTGCAAAGATCAGCATGTTGATGAAGCTCCAGCGTGTGTATGCGTAGAGGTGATGATGAGAAAGAAAAAGAAAAGCCACTAAAAAAATGGGGTTGTACCGCACATCCATGTAAAATTGACACGTTGTTACATGAAAAAGTCTCCCCTGATTTATTAAGCGAAGGTTGTATTATTAACCTGTTTTTATGCATGAAGAAGCATGTTTTGTATGTAGCTAAGATATAGCCATCTTTAACAAGCCACTTGCATAATTGCCGCCACTACATCTCTTTTTCAATGGATGCTCTACTCTATACTCCTAGCAATTGTGCAAAAAAAAAGACAAATTAGTACATCAAGCACTCTCTTGAAGAAAAGAAGAAACAACAACCCTTCTCTTTGATTTGTATACTTTTATCCCAAAAAGCACATGTGATGAGGCAATTTGATCTATGTGGAACGAGTCATAATGCGTAGTGGCAGATGGTTGGGTCGATGTGAAGGAGATTAGCTGTTGGATTGAATGCATGGAAATCGAAATATGCCGAGATTAGCATCGATCACAGTCACATGAGACTTGTTTAGGGAGGCCAAGGTCAACACACATGGAAAGTGAAGTGAAGTGCTTTGTGCCGGTGGGTTTAATTGAATTACGCTGTTGGAAAATGAATTACGCTGGAATTAATTGCCTACTAATTAAGCAACTACAGTGCCGCCTATCAATTATTGGGCTCTCACAAAACACAGCTGTGAGCTCTTAAAAATCATTGCCCTCTTGTGCGCACCTGTACAAATCAATAAAATTATGAAATGGTCAAAAGTCACTGCACTGTGTACACATCACTGGTGACATTTTGGCTAACATTTTTTTTTCATGACAATTTTCACAGTATATTATAGAATAAGCTCAACAAGCCACATTTTCATAGAACACTACTCGTGCAAGCGTCACCGCATGCACACACTTGAATAGCACCTACTAAAGACATGAGTTTCAGAGTTTAAAGATCGATGAGATCACCAAGTACCCTTCTAAGCATCCGACCACACACACACACCACCACCACCACTACCACCACGAACTGAGCATAAGGTTGTCGTCCAATAAGGGCCCACCTTTTCAAACTAAAAGACAACTTACTTAATTCTCTTTTAAGATGTAGTAGTTTGTTGAAAGTATTAATTTCGTTTGGATGTAATTAACTCTCACTGAAATTTGTAGAAACTTCCCGTGACTAACTGAAACCACAAGAAACCTCCAATAAAACCCTCAAAAGTGACCAGTCTTTTTCTTGTTTTGTTGGTACTATAGCATGATTAGGTAATCTATCACATGCATAATACTATTAATTAACCTAGTATTAATACGAGACAAAGTCATACATGGTTGGCAAACAAAAAAAGTTGAAAAGAAAACATGTCACAAACTCACAATGCATAGTGGCTGGTTATTAGCTTTGCGTTGGGAGGACAGGTGGTTGGGTCGATGTGGAAAGGATTAGCTGTTGGATTGCATGCATGGAAAGCGAAAGATGCCGAGATTAGCTTCGATCACAGTCACATGAGACTTGTTTAGGGAGGCTATGGTCAACAGGAAATACACTGTGTGAAGTGACCCATATGCACATGAGCTCAGCTGGCACTGCCGACTGAGCCGTTGGCTAATTAATTAGGCTGAAATTAGTGTACCACCATTCAATTATTGAACTACCATAAACAGTCTCGAGAAGTACTAATTAACTCTTCTGCACGCACCCTACAAGTCTATATATGAAGGTATGAAATGGTCAAAATCACTGCACTGTCCACACGTCACTAGTGACATTTGCATGCCAGTTCACATAATTTGCTTTCTATTAACTTGGCTGGCAGTAACATATACTCCCTCTATAAACTAATATAGGATCTTTTAAAGGACGCGGATTTGGTGAACATGGGTGCGCGCGCACCCTTTATGAATAGTAAATTCAAAAAATGCTAGAAAAATAAAAAAACTGAATTTATTTTTTAATATGCAAAGTCAACCGGTATACTCGCATATGAAGTTTCAGAAAGAAATCACATCCGTGGTAATCTGGTCAAAAATGACAAAATTGAAACTAATTGAAGCTATATTAAAAGACACTGTTTAATGAATAGTATGGTCGCATTTGTATTTTCTTCACTAAGAATACCATGGGTATCAGTACATCATGAAACTTCACACGTGAGTAGAATGATCGACTAAGGTTCATAGCGTGAAATTTCAAAAAACTTAATTTTTTCTTGTATTTTTTTATGAATTTACTATTCACATGGGTGCGCGCGCACCCATGTTCACCTTTGTATTTTCGTCTTTTAAATCACTACTTTAGTATATACTCCCACGAGGTCGGTGAAGGTTATTGTACTTCTTCCTTTTATGCATATTAACTATCGCTGATTTAGTACAACTTTATATCGAATGGGAGTACTAGTATCCCCTGGGTGCTTAATCTACCTAGCTGGAGTCAAAGCCGTTCAATCGAATCAAAGTTAATTAGTTATGGCGAGGAGCTAGTCTACTGGTATTTATTCAGTCTACTAAGCGTCATTTACGACGAGAGGATTGGGTCACCCTCTGAGTCAACTTTAAGAAACCTTGACCTAAATTTTAATGCAGCATAATAGTATATAAGTTTACATGGATGCTCAGCTTTGAACTGTTCAACACCGACCGACAGATTAAGCATTTGGAATCCAGCGCACAATTTTCCAACGGTCCACTCCTTCCTACTACTACTACGTTCCAAAGCGGAGCAGCATGATAATTACTCCCTCCCACAATATAAGATGTTTTTACGAGCTGTCAGCTTGCAAAAAGTCTTATATTATAAGATGAAAGGAGTATTTTGCGTGAGGTCCATTGTCCTCCTGTGCCTAGTGGTACCAAAAATGGAGCCGGATTTATGAGGCACACCAATAACACTGACCATATGTCCACCAGGACTTTGAGAAACAGTATATGGCTGTGGTAAATCTTATCAAGATCTTGCCAAGTAAAAGAATTCCTCATTTTACCACTTTTTTACGAGTTCTCATGTTACCACCTGGTTGTGCAATATTTTCACATTTACCTTGTCTAGCCAGACTTTCAATTGTAATGCCCATGTGACGTTTGACTAGGACGCCACATCATAATTTTTTAACACAATACAAACGTAGACACTCGTATATACGCGTATACACTCATCCCTATAAATATACACGTACACCCTATCCCTATGAGCACCTTCGAAAGATTGGCTCGGCATATCATCTTGAGATTGATGAAGTCACCAAAGGTGTCTCGTAGTCGACGGGAACGTCTCCTCTCACTGAACGCACATCGCCAAAAATCCTGAAATAAATCCAGGATAAATACAAGCACCAGGACTTGAACCCTGATGGTGAGGATACCATTGTCCACCTAATCATTCAACCACAGGTTTGTTCACCACGTCACAATTATTCTAAATCAAAATCCTGGGCGATGCTTGGGTTTCCAATCAATTGCAGATGTCGAGTCTAAAGCACATCCTACATTCATAAATATAAGATATTTTAGATATTTCTATATGGATTACATATAAATTGAAATGAGTGAATAAACACCCTGTACAAATCAATTGCAGATTTCTATATAAGATATTTTAGATATTTCTATATGGACTATATACAGATTGAAATGATTGAATAAACACACTAAAAAACATGCCTATATATACAACTGATTCATAAAAAAATTATACCCTCTGTACAAATGCCGTAATTACAAAGACGGTAAGATTACACCACAAACAATAAACAGTTGATAATTGAGCTGAACTAATGTCGATTGCTGAAATTGGCAACCATCGTGAGCATGGATTATTAGGATTAAATTAACCCGTAACAGTTTTTCACTTTTGTTGTGAGATAAGATTTTTCTTATCACCTTAGCAAAACATAGAATTTCTCACGCTCACGCTGTCAACATTTAGTATTTACACGCGGGCGTCCTCCTCGAGCTGCCGAATCCGACTTAAGTTTCATATACAAAAATAAAATGAAAATTATTGCCGGTCAAATATTTCAAAGCCTAATGGGGCATTCCATTGCAGAGTCGACACCCATGTCGAGGCCATGTGCACGCATCTGCGTTGCAGAGCTAAATTCCAAAGCCAGGAACTGTTCATCAAATAAACAATCTCACTCGAATAAAAGATGTCTGCTTTCGGATAGTGGAAAATGTACAGCGTGGTAGCTAGGATAAGCAGTGACATGGACCATGTTATGTTTAAAAAGTGAGAGTCCTTTCTATTCCATTGGTTTACCATAGTCACAAATCCATGCCTTAAATAGTGTTTGGTAAGATAGTGTTACTGTACAACATCCACCTACTAAAACGTTTTCATGTCCATCGTTTTGTCATTATCGGCCCATAAGTCTTGTGCATAGTTTCCCGAAATTAGTTGCAAGATTCTTGACAATGGTGCTCGGTCGCGCATGAGTTCGTTGGTTAGCACAAACCAGCCCACTTTTAAAACACTGACAGGATAATC